>NW_027526434.1:1200000-1347500 GCF_048455015.1 Haemaphysalis longicornis | reverse complement strand
TTTTTCTGCCGGAGAGCCAATGTTGGATAGGATTGCTCGGCCTGTGCGAGTTTTGAGTAGTCGTTCTTTTTGGTTAGCGAGCACTGCATCCCTTATTTCTTCGAATGTGTTGCACACTCCGAGATCGTACAGCTTTTGATTAGCTGTGTAGATGGGGCGGCCGAGTGCTGTTTTATAGGCTGTTCTAGTTGTCGCATTGATCTTATTCAGGTGGTTACCCTTTAGAATGTGAAAGGGTAGGCTGTAAGCTACTCTGCTAATTATTAGGGCTTGGGTAATCCTCAGCGTGTCCTCTTCTCTCATTCCTTTTCGGGTTCTGGTGATTCTTCTTATAATCTTGGCTAATTGTTGGGTGGTTTTGGCGACTCTTTTTAGAGTTTTGTCGGCTCCGTTGTTGCGTTGGATTATCATGCCCAAGATTCTTATTTGGCTTCTCTCAGGGATTGGTTTCGAGTCGATGTAGAGTAACGTTTGCTTTTCATGGCCTAAGGGGAATACTCTGACTAGCTCTGATTTTTCAGGGGCGCATTGCAACCCGTTGTTGGCCGCAAGTTCTGTGATTTCATTGATTGCGTTTTGCAGCGTTTGGATTTTTTTATTTCTGTTGCCTTTTTTTGTCCATAGGGTGATATCGTCCGCGTAAATTGCAGCCCCGAGTTGGTCGTATTCTGTGATTCTTTTTGTTATTTCTATCATAGTGATGTTAAAGAGAAGCGGTGAGATGATAGATCCCTGTGGTGTGCCTTTGTTGGGCATGTCAAAGAGATCTGACTTCGTGTCTCCAATGCAAATGGTAGCCGTTCTGTCGGACAGGAATGCTTTCACGTAGCGGAATGTTCTATCCCCGCATTCTAGCCTCTCTAGAGCTGTCAATATGGCGTCGTGTGTTACGTTATCGAAAGCTCCTTTGAGGTCTAGTGCCAGGATAAATTGTTCCCCTTCTTCCTTCTTTTTGAAGATATCGTGCTGGAGTTGGATAAAAGCGTCCTGTGTAGCTAGGCCATTCCGGAAGCCTATCATGCAGTGGGGGAATGAGTTTTTCGTTTCGAGATGTTTGGAAAGCCTGTTGGTTATGATTTTTTCCAAGAGTTTTCCCAGACATGAGGTTAGTGAGATTGGCCTCAAGTTGCCAATGTCAGGGGGTTTGCCCGGCTTCGGTGTGGTTATTATTTCGGAGTGGTTCCAGGATGGTGGTATTGTACCGGGTATCCAGATTTTTTCATTGAAGCATTTGGTGAGCTGTTCTATTTGTAGGTCACCTAAGTTTCTTATTATAGAGTTGATTATTCCGTCTCTGCCTGCTGCTCCTTTTCTTTTTGTTCCCATTATGGCTGCGAAGACTTCTTCTTTAGTAATGGGACGATCTAGAGTCTCGTTCGCCGAACCTTCGTATCTTTTGTTTGTTGCCTCAATCGGACTATTAAATCCAAATTTTTCCTTCACGGCATGGATGAGTTGCTCGTTTGTACCCTTGAACAGGTGCGCAACTCTTTTCAGGTTGTGTTTACTCTCCCGTTTTGTGCCTTCTGGGTTGAGCAGACTTTTGATGATGTTCCATGTTTTGGATGTGCTAAGAGTGTTCTTCAGGGTGTCACAGAAATCGTTCCAGTTTTGTCTGGAGAGTCTCTCTGCGTATTCTCTAGCTGCCTTTGTTATGTTCTTGATCCGTCTTTTCAGAACCTTGTTGCTTTTCTGTCTTTTCCATCTTTTAACTAGTTTGGCTCTTGTATCCCATATATTCGCTAGGTATCTGTCAATGCAGGCGAAGGTTTGATCTTCCGAGACGGCTTTGGTTGCTTTGTTGTGTTCATCTAAGATCAAATATAAGTCGATGATACGGCCGCAGTTTCAGGTGAAAGGAAACAGCGTCTCAGCCGCTCTGGGACCTCAAACCGGCCACTGGAGGAATGGGACAGAAGAGATTCCAGACTGACTGCCCAACTGCGTGGTGTCGCTCTCTTCTCCCTCTGCAGTTGCATGCGTATTAGTCGGGAACGAAAGCGATAGGCCCGCACACTGCAAAAATAACCGTGAAGTAATCTTTTTCGGGCTGCTTGTACCGTTTTTTGTCCCTTTTCACTCCACAGAGTCACCCGTGGGCAGATGAGTTGCTCGGAATGGGATAGGACTATTCCTTAATTGGCGTTATTTTATTTTATTTTCTTCCAAACCCAAGAGGAGGTTGAGTTTGAGACTACATAAAGGCTCATATGGCGTGTAGAAGGCTTCAGCCACCGAATTCGCAGTGTCAGCAACAAAAGTAATGTTCACAAATTTACACACGACAAATACAGCCCAGGGGTGATATATTTCCTACGCTTCACACAAAGCATTCTTCTCTGGCTCACAGAAGGGTCAATGTGGACGCACAAACAGTAATTCACACACTTTACGCCCAAGCGATTATATACCTATGTCACAATCATACCTCAATGTGTTTTCATGTGCAGCGGTCCCGCTCGTGGCAGTCCGTTCAACAGTGGTTACTCTGTAGTTACTTAGCGAAAGGTAATTTCTTTTTGCACAGCTAATATTGGGGGTGACAACTTGCTTTGCGCTCAGTTTCAATTCTCGTACGTTGCGCGACTAAATTCCTGAGCCATGGAAACTATCCCATAGAAATGAATGGGAAGTAAAATTTGACAGCGTATTACAGAAAAAAATATTCATAATCTTGGAAAATAATTTTAGAGTTTTCATCTTCACGTTGAGCTCTTGCTTTGTGCCAAATGTCATTTTCCTGGAGTGGTCTTGCTAGGTTCCTGAGAGGTCGGAATTTTGAGCGAGAAAGCTGGGTATGAGTTTTTCAATCTTCTTTTTCATCAGAAGAACACAACCACATATACTGCGAAAACTTAACTATACTTCAGTTACATCAGACCTAGTGGAGAAGCGCAGTGGTCGTTAAAGGTGGTCTCGCGCACACGCAGTCTCGTTGAGGAAAGACCAGGGAAAGTTGACAGCGCCGCCGCACTTTATGTCTAAACGCACACAGTTTTAGCTGTCTTCATAGTAAAGCGTTCTCGCTTTCTTACACCACAGCTAATGCATAAAATTGTGAACCAATTGACAGCTTCTCGAAATCTTTGCCTTTTCTGACATGAGGACCACGAAAAAGTAATTACTGACATTACGTTGCCAAAAATGGCCATTTTTCTGGCACATTTCCAAGCTTTCAGTTATAGGTGGTAACTTTTCTGGCTCCTCTCAGCAACTTGCTTGCCGGTTGTTTTATTCTTCAGGTTGGCAGCCATGCGAAAGCGTTCCCCGAAATAATTTTTATTTATTTATTTATTTATTTATTTATTTATTTATTTATTTATTTATTTATTTATTTATTTATTTATTTATTTATTTATTTATTTATTTATTTATTTATTTATTTATTTATTTATTTATTTATTTATTTATTTATTTATTTATTTATTTATTTATTTATTTATTTATTTATTTATTTATTTATTTATTTATTTATTTATTTATTTATTTATTTATTTATTTATTTATTTATTTATTTATTTATTTGGATGCTTTCCAAGTCTGAAGGCTTCACAGAAAGGAGTGAGGGTTAAACAGTAATATGTTGGGGCTATACATGTCACAATTGTTCCAGAATGGAGTGTTCGAACGTTGCCGGGTCGCGACGGATGCGATGTCGGCGGAAAGGCGGTTCGAGTTCTTGTATGTTCTTGAAAGGAAGGAGTCGCTGTGACAATTTGTTCGGCAAGGTGGCACACCTAATTTAAAACTTTGATCACAACTACGACTTTCTCGCTTTCATTCGACATTACTGCCTGTTATAGTTGTTTTTTGTTATCTGCATGTAGAGAAAATGAAAGAAGAAAGTGAAGAGTTGCCTGAGGGCTATTAGTGGGGGACGCTTTATTTATTGCTCCAGGGGAAAGCAATTGGGGTTCAGGCATTGGGCAACGGGGACCGTCGAAGCATGGCGGAAAAGTGGAGTGCGCAATCACGCAGAGATTGTCCGTAGAAGCAAAGGCAGCAAAGAAAGCGGGAACAAACAAGTAAAGTACCGTTAAAACCGAAATGCCAGATCAAAGCGATAGGTCCGGGGCCGGGGCCGGGGCCGATTGCGTTATACTTCTTTCGGCTGGACCTGGATGATAAAAGGATATATCAACAAATAGGAATTTCGCGTGGTAAAGGTGGAACTAAGGAGGGTAAAGTTGCGAAAAATGGGTGGACGGTCAATTTCCCGCTGACGGTACCGCCATCCCGGAGATCCGGTCATTAAACCGAAGATGCAACGGTCGGCAAGGCCCATTGCATTCGAAGCAGGCCAGCTTTTTGTAGCGTGACCTACACTGGCCGTGGTTGAGCAGTTTCGCATGGCTCCTGGAGAGCCGTGCTGCGCATGCGCGAGGAGCAGTGCCGTCTCACTGCGCACAGCTGGCATGCCGGAGCCGCCGCCACCGCGACTGGATTGGAATAAATTGGATGCAATTGGATTAAACTAGGATTGGAATGAATTGAATTGGATTGGAAATCGTTTTAGCAGCAGTAAGCATGATCATCATATCAGCTAATACTAGACAACCAGGAAACCTAACAATAACCAGATGAACCTTAGCCCACGCTATGTATATGCTGGCATAGCCGAGCGAAGCCACTGCTATTTTTTTTAAGTGCGCAGTACCTAGAGCTTCGTCCGATACCGCTCCAACTCAGCGCTGCAGCCATGGCTGGAGTTCCGTCCGACGACATTCGAGTTTTCAAGAAAAGGCTCCGTCTTTGATTACTGATACAAAGGTATGTGGTTGAAGTGAGTGCGGCTCTTGCCTCATTTATATTTGTTTTATCTTTAGTTTTGATTGTACGTTTCTTGGTTTAGCTTAGTTTCTGGAGTTTTAAATGGGTGCTCTCTGTTTTTTAGGCAATGTTAGGTTAGATTACGGCGGGTTACGTTAAGGAGGGTGAAGTATTGTCAGATGCGGCATATTTTTGTGAAACGCCGGTGGACGTCGCTTTAGTGGAGTGCTTATAGTACCGTCGCACGACTTTCAAAGTGGGTGTCGTATCCTCCTCGGCGCCCTTAACGAGACGCGCAAGGCTGCTTGAATATTAAAGACGATAGTCTTTCTTGGGCTACTTAAACCCAGAAATTTTGGTCTGTCTGTCTGTCTGTCTGTCCGTCTGTCTGTCTGTGACTCGATTCAGCCACCCGGTCAAAGCAAAACAATGCCTGCGCAATAGTCTTATATAGTCACAGCTAAATCTCCCCGCCTATGTCCGGTGTAAGGTTCATACTTGTCAACATTGTTGAAGAAGAAAAAGACATTACACAAATATGAGACAACAAATCAATACAGAAGTGATATTTGCAGTGTTCTTTTATAAAAAAATCAAACATGATTGACTTTTGCGAAATTAAATACTTAGTCAACTGCAGAAAAAGAATTCACTCCGCCGTCGCCTGCTGTCGCCAGCGCCACTATAGCTTCTGGCGCCATTTTAAGAAATCAACCGGCAACAGTTACGCAAGGTTCCACTAGATAGGTTCCACGTTCTGCTTGCAACGCACGTGGAGTAGGGAAACGCGGTTCTATAAACGTTGAAGTAGGGTGCCTCGATTAACGCGCGTCTTCGCCGTACGGCAGCGTTCGCATCGAGACACCCGGTTTGGAGCAGTGGAACGCGGGAAATTTAAAAGGATTTAAGCAGACCTTTGGCGTCTTTACCTTGGGAGGAGCGCGACGCAAAAGGAACAACATGAGAGGTGAGCGGGAAAGCGAAGGGAGGCATTTACTTCGCAAAAGCCGATAAAGACTATCGTCTTTTGACGACATTTGCAACGAAAGGAGCAGATACGCGGCCAATTTTTTTCTGGTGCTTGTTGTCTGTTCCTAGGTTAACAAGTAATCCCCACCGCTCAAACAGCGCGAACGAAATAAAAACGATTAATTGGTGTTTGCGCGGTGAACGCAAATTTCCAAGTACATGAGAGGGAGTGTAAGAAAGAATGCATGTAGAGAATCTCCTGGGGTTGAGACTGCTGAGCTTTCTATCAGGTTTATTTCGTGAAGCCGGCGAGAACCGACAGGTAGTTTTCGCGCCATTTTTTCTTTTCACGGAGTTAGGGGAAGTCACTATTGGGGACTTCAGCTCACCTTGTTTCCTCTCTTTCTGTGCCGTACCTATATCCTATCTACTACATATAGTTTCTTATGCCCAGTGGCAAAATCGCGCAATAAAACAAGCCCCTCATTCTGCAAAGCGTCGGTGTTATTCTTGTCCACTAGATGTATTGTAGCTTTGTATGCTGTTTCACTCATTTATTTTTTGAAGTTTCATTTTTTTCTGAAGCGAAACAGGAAAGGAGACAGAAGGCCAAGAGGCCTGGCAAGATCTCAGCTCCCTTTACAGTTTGGAAGTGGTTTAGAAGTCGTTACTGAACAAGTAGAGAGAGAGAGAGAGAGAGAGAGAGAGAGAGAGAGAGAGAGAGAGAGAGAGAGAGAGAGAGAGAGAGAGAGAGAGAGAGAGAGAGAGAGAGAGAGAACAAGTAGAGGAATTAGAATAGGCAGGAAAACACATCATTACAAAACAGGTAGTCCATCTTTACACACGCCCCATACACAAAGAAAGGCCAAATAATAAACACTGCGATGAACAGAGGAAAGGTTGTGAGTGAATACGTGTGCGGCCGCGTACACGCATAAAAAAATATGAGTAAAACCAATCGCCTGAAAAAAGAACACTGAAAAACACAAGAATACACGAGGCCTTAGAGAAGTTCCGGATTGCATTAGTTCAAGTATTTCTTAACATATCCACAGAATTTTTTTTAGGTGTCTTGTATTCACAATCGAACGAAAACAGGTTAACAGCTGAGGGCACCTGAAACTGGATACTTTCTTTACCATATAGTTTGTGCGAATTTTCGGTAGGGTGATTTTTTTTTTGAGTACGCACATAGTATTTAGTTTCTCGTGTTTCATAAAGGAGGGATTTAAACGGTTTCGGTGTATGTAAAGCCACAGACGAAAATAGTGTATTTATACTTGTATACATGTGCTTGTCTTGTATACTGTATGAAGCAGAAGCATCTCCTGCCCCTCCCCCCCCCCCCCCCCAATGCACTCGTTTTTGTGCTAGTCTGCTAGTTGTACCACCCCTCCCATAGCGCCTCCTCTGCGGAGGCCCTTGAGGCATAAAAACCAATAAATAAATAAATAAATAAATAAATAAATAAATAAATAAATAAATAAATAAATAAATAAATAAATAAATAAATAAATAAATAAATAAACAAAACAAGCTTGTCCGTCTGCAAAGAGTAGAAAGGACATTCAAGTTTTTATGTGAAATCCACTTCGTCCTTCAGAGTAAGAGCAGAGTGCGTTGCCTCCGCGCGAATTAGGCTGACAGGAGGAAGAAACGAAAGCAAAGAGAGACACACAGAGGCGATGAAGCAGAAATAAAAAAATTGATAAGCATCGCCACGTTTTTCCCTTAAAGCGCGTTAGCAGAATTAAGTGCTCGACAAATGTTTTTCGACAAAACCGTGTGTATCTGTGTGCATAGCGAAATCTTTTAGAAGTTCACTAGAGAGGTCTCACTCAGAAATTACACGAGCCGGTGAAAGAAAAAAAAAAGAAAAAAAAGGATTAGACAGAGAAGAAGCAGTATTCAAGTCTGGTAATTTTGGATAAAGGAAAAATGGGCACAACAATGAAAGCAGAGGAGGGAAAGCCAACATTAAGAAGGCACTTGAGAAAGGCATGGCAGACTTAGCGCGATAAGCGTTCAGATTGCGCGAGTGTCGCTACCGTCTCTTGTGGTACGGTCTTCAGTACAGGTCTGTCACTCACACGAAGCACATGAGCACATTAGTGGGCGATGACCGCGGAAAAGGCGAGTGATCCAATATCCCCTCGGAGAACAGCCACCGAGATTCCAGTCTTCAAATGGTTTGTGGCAGAGACATTCATTTCGACGAAAAACCGGGAAACTCGCATAACTGGTGTCGCACAGTCACCGGCGAGCTTGAGACTTCGCCCGCCTCGCTTGCTGGCATTCCAATCAAGAAGCAGCGAGAGGCCGCGAAGAGGACCAGTCTGTTTGCGCTCATCGAGAGTTGTGGGAGAGTAGTAGTATTCGTAAAGAAATGCGACAGCGAGAAGTGCACATGCGTATGAAAAACAGGTACCTGATTGAAAAACTCGTGCAACTTATGGCACAGCGCCTGGAATTTTGTTCTCTGCGTATTACACTATTCTGGCCAGTATTTTTAAACGAGAAGCCTTCTTCCATATTAAAAATGTTTTCTTCCGTGTATTTGCGAGCAGCAAAGATAGCAATGGAGCGTGCAGCTAGAAGCTCGAATTTGAATGGTACGCATAAACGAGGAACGGAAAGCAAAGAACAGGCTATTCCAGTAAAAAAGCCCATGAACGCTGGAGGAAAGTAATTTCAAACCACATTCGCAATCACCATGGTTCTGAAATATTACTCAGGTCCAGAAAAGGCTTGAAAGACGAAAACACACCCAGAAGGTTTGCGAGTGCCAGAAAATTGGAGGGAAAACTCATCAGTGAAGTAGGAAGTGAAAAAAAAAAGAACGTTGAAATTCAATATATGTAAAAAAAAATGGCTGACAAAACTGAATGTTTATCGGATACAGGCCTTCCTTTATCATGGTACATACGGGTCGACGTCGACATCTTCAGTTTTTAAAAAATACAATGCAGCGCTGCCGACGGTTTCATTTTAGCGCGAAACTAAGGGTGCAGTTTCTCATTGCGATGGTGTTTGCTTTTCTTACTGAAGAACTTACCATTTCATGTCTGTGATGTAAAATCGAACACCGGCTGGACGCTAATCTACCGTCAACCGTGTTTTGTGAACAGCGGAGTTTGGACAAAGAAAAGCAGACATTACTAGCGCTAGATCGTTTCTGTCATGCCGAACCACTGGGTAAACTTAATATCACGGGTGGGCTTATTAAGGTGGAACTAATATCACGGGTGTAATAAAACTAGGGTGGACCTAATATATTCAAATGATTGGTTGAGCAAATAAGCACTATTTATAGACCCTGTCTTGGTTAGCGTTAAGGTGGCAGGGACGATACGAAAACTTCGCAATGAAATTAATATTACCTAGTTGCTTGATTTTCAACTCGTATTTGGTAATAAAGATTTGAACTTCATACGTGGAATGTTGGTGCGGATGGTCATTGTGGGCGAAAAATTTATATCGTGGAATGTTTAGCGCTTATCTCGTTTCTCACCTATTTGCTATTTTTGTTATATTGATGCAAACTTCAGATTTATCTCCTGTAATAAAACTGTTATTTCGTTTCTTACCTATTTGCTATTTTTGTTATATTGATGCAAACTTAAGATTTATTTCCTGGAATAAAACTTGCACCGGCAAACTTGAATTATTTGTACATTGCTTGGTTGTTTACTACACATGCTAATGACGTGACGGGCAGTTATCTCGAAAAGGTTTGGTTGACGAGTAGTGCGGATTTTTTAGACCCGGCAAATAATGCTAAACGATGTTTGTTGCTGCAGTGGGATTATTTAACAACAAAAACAATCGAAAGTTCCTTAATGTCCTTGGAACAATGAAAGGCCGTTACATGAGGGCTATTCGTGCATCGGTGTACAGCAAGGTTTGTAGACCAAAAACACCCAGGTTTACCAGATTTAGGCGCACGGTAAAGATCCCCAGGTGGCGCGAAGTAATCCGGAGCCCTCCACTACGGCGCGCCTCATCGTCCGTGTTGCGTCGGCGCGTTAAACCCAACAATCAATCAATGTTTGGAGGCGAGCGAGTGCGTACGCGTGAGAGCTCAACAGCGCTAAAATCAACGTGGCAGAGAGGTATACACCAACGCTTGCGCTCTTACATCTTGATGTGTCTGCATGTGCAAGATGTCAAACAATACTAAAAAGTGCTCTGTCTGCAATCGTGATCGATGACAAGCCAGGAGGGAGTTCGGGGTACCTACGGTTGAATCCCGTTTCGCACGTGGGTTTATTGCACCGTTTTATCACCCCAATAATTGCTTGACACTCCTTCGGATCACCGCCGGTGCGGTTCGGTCTTGCACTGCGTTGGTGAAAATGCGATGCCAGGCACTTATGCTTTATGTTCCCTGATGAACCGCTTACTTCCTCTAGGCCCCCAGTGGAAGGCTGCATGTACCAAGATCGCTTGCGAGCTCGCCGAAGGCATTGCGAACGCAGAACAGCGCGACTTTTAAACTCAACAGCGGAAAGAGCACCCACCCGCGTTATCTTCGATATATTTCGGGTGGACCCACATAGTTTTGAATAGGTTGCATCGGTTGCCTCCGAGGGCAGCACGGAGTGCAGTTGTTTGACGTGAGCTAATTTAATACTGCAATGCAATTTATTGACGCCCCGTTCCACATGACTCCCTTCCCTCTGCCCATGAGGGCACGTGTTTGGGATGTTTCTGATCAGAAATTTGCTATGTGAGTGGTGTAGAAACCATGCCGCCGCCATTGCGAAGCGTTGATGGAGCGATTGTCGCTATGGGTTAAAGTGGCGCAAGAAGCAAACGCTCATTATGGAAATAACCATAACGGCAACGTGCGTGCTTGTGAGATCCGAAACGACTATAGGAGACTTTCCTAACCCGCTCAACTCAACTACGGCCTCAAGCACGTTGCTTTTACAGAAAAAAAAAAAACAGTGTCGTCAGTGAAGGTTCAAACTTAGCGCTACCCAATGACTGCAGGGACGTCATTGGGAAGTCACATAACTAAAAGAACTATAGCTGTGTCACCTCAGTGCTTGCATTCAAGTCGTGCGACCAAACGAGACGAGAGGAACTTCTTCAACAGCGCTATCCTGTTTATTTACGGTAAGGATCGACGGCAGCCGCAAATCACACAAATCGGTCGCTGCGACGTCTCGCGCGGAACGAGCAATATTCAAATGTCTCCACCATTTTATCCGCTTTCCTTATTGCCTAACTTAAGTTCTTAATGCTTCTGTTAAAACTGGCACAAGTGGTGTTATCACATGGCGACGTGGGGAATTACCCGAATCCGTATTTGCATACGAGGCTCTTTAAAGGGACCCTGCAACGCTTTCGATCAGCGCTTTCACTCTTTCACCCGCCGCGGTGGCTCAGTGGCTAAGGCGTTGCGCTGCTGAGCACGAGGTCGCGGGTTCGATTCCCGGCCGCGGCGGCCGCTTTTCTGATGGAGGCGAAAAGCAAAAACGCCCGTGTGTTCGAGATTTCGGCGCACGATAAAGATCCCCAGGTGGTCAAAATTAATCCGGAGCCCTCCACTACGGCGCGCCTCATCGCCTGCGTTGCGTCGGCGCGTTAAACCCTGCAATCATTCATCATTCAGCTTTCACTCTTTCCTTCGCGTCTGGAACCACTGCGAAAGCTATAGTTATCGCCAGCACGCAGCGGCACTGCGTGATTTGCTTGTCGCGCCAGATACGCCTTCCATTTCTACTTTGTTTTTGTGGCTTTGTTTTTAAAGTTTCTACCGAAAAACGCTCATTGATGAAACTGAAGAAAAACCGGCCAACTGCCCCTACATGGCCTCAGTGACGTAATTTGAGCCGTCGAAGAAAGTCAAGACCGGAAAAGAGGGAAAATTTTTTTGAGCGAATTCACAAGGTATTTGATGGGCATAGAGAAGTAATTTTTGGCTGGGGCACTTCGCGACCCCCTAATATAAGTACTGGGTGATTTGGGTGACTACGTTCTGCAAGCATTTCAGATTTCAAAAAAAAATATTGAAAAAAGTGTTGCAGGGTCCCTTTAAGGCAGAAGGCACAAACCCCACTGACCCAAATAATGCACGCCGCAGCGCTCATCCGCGGCTCCCTCCCAGTTGCCTTACACATCGCATTGACGTGCGCCCTAAATCGATACGATAAACTTTGTTGTGGAATTACGGTAAACTGCTCGCCTCTCCATCGTGTGGGAGGGGGGGAGGGAGGACAATTTGATCGATTCAAGAACGCAGCGGGCGCCTTGATAGCAAAATGCCGTTTATTTGGCCTAAGGGACTCGTGCGCATCTGTTTCTTGGTCAAACGAAACAGGGCTGATTTGGCCCTTGTTTTGTGAAGTCGCGGAGCTGCTATAAATCCAGCCAACCCGTTGGTGCAGCGAGTAATGCTCATGGTTTCGGTATTTTCATTATCATTCGTCATGGTATGCGTATGCCGAAAGGCGCATTGATGTAACGCGTGAGGTTATTGGAACGCATTCCCCCGTGAGAAGCTCCACGATTTCGTATGTGGACTAGCATCGCCCGGTGTTGAAATTCGGACCGCTGACCCTTGCATTAGTCACTGTTGTAGTTGTGCGACCCCGTGGCCATCCCATTAGAACACAATAACCGTCATCACAGTGACACCAGTAATTGAGTCATAACGCATAAATCAAATTCGTACTACTGTCCTTACTTGAATCAACCGCTGTTTGCACCGAAGTAACTGGTTTTCAAGTGTTTCAATTGAAGTATTTAAAAGATCCGAAGATATCCAGAGTTGATACGGAGCCCTCTACTTCGGCGCGCCTCAGGGCCCCGTTGAAGCTTCCAGGCGTAAAACCCAAGTTTTTTTTAATTCTCAGCCTAAGAGGTACTGAGACCAGCTTTGGTAAATGGGTGAAATGAATGTGGGCATTTTTTATTGGGACACTGTAAGCGTCCTTACGTATAAAGCGACTAACAGTGAGGTCATCCTGCGAAATGCATACCATGTTCGAGCATACGGTTTTCTTCCTAATAAATATTTTGTCGTTCAGGAACACCCCCCTTAGTTTGCTATCGCGCTCCTCCGTGTTTTCTTGCTGTTTTCGTTCTCAAGGAATTTGAACAGCCATGCCCGCTCTCACTCATTTCGCTCATACGACCCACCGCATTGGCACAGTGGCTAAGGCGTTGTGCTGCTGAGCCCGAGGACGTGGGATTGATCCCGACCACGGTATCTGCTTTTCAGCCGGAGATCAAAAGCGAAAACGCTCGTATGTAGAGATTTGGGAGCACGTTAGAGATCACCTGCAGGTTGTCAAAATTAATCCAGAGCCCTCCACTACGGCGCGCGACATAGGCCGGGTGTAGCTTGGGCACGTTATACACCACAATCAATCAATCAATCAATCAATCAATCAATCAATCAATCAATCAATCAATCAATCAATCAATCAATCAATCAATCAATCAATCAATCAATCAATCAATCAATCAATCTGTTCATGTGGAGACGTATAAAATTCTTACGCATGATGAACCTTCTGTGATATAAACACGATACCTTCACACCGGTGCTATCAAGCGCTCACCTGAAGCTGAGAACAGTAAGCGGCCTGTACGACTTGTGGCTCTGCGGATCCGTCATCGGTCGCCCCCAAAAGTCGTTCAGCCACAGCGAAGAGGGCGCCCGCTGTGTCCGCGGTCGGTGGTGCTCGCCTGTGACGTCGGGGTTCCCCACCACCGCTACCATGTCGTCGTGCACGAACTCGCCGTCGAGTGAATTGAGATAACACAGCACCGCCACAACTCCTGCACACACCGCCGGCCACCTGGCTACCACACCGTCGCAACACATTCTGCTTCGAGTGTCGACGAAACGCGCGGACTCCCGAGCACTGGAGGCCATTCCCCGCCGTTTATTCCTATGATCCTCTGCGTGACGACCACGCTCGTGAAACTGCTGTTCTGGCAGTCGACCTGTAGATCCCTTGGACGCATCGTCTGCGACCGTCACAACGGCACGTCCTCGGCAAAAGCGGATGCACGCCGCAAAAACGCTGCAAGCAACGCCGGCAAAGTCTGTCACCACACGCACCACACTATCGCCAAGAGCGATGATTTCGGCTACAGGACCACTATTCCTTGAGTCAGCGTCGAGTTCAACCAATCCTTTGGGAGCTGTCCTCAGCGCCGCGTGACGTGGAACCCAACCAATCGTAGTCTGCAGGGCCGGGTCCGTGCCTGCGCCGATACAACTCCCACAGGCCATAGTTCGAAGCAAGCAGAAGTACTCTTACGCAACAATCACCGCACCTGTTGACAACTGGCTCCCACTACAGGAACTGCTGACCTCATCTTCGGGACACGTGCTGTATAATATCAAGAGATTATAGGCAATCATTCGCTCGATTGATTTCTTCAGTCTGTGATACCTCCTGCACTTGAAAAGTGACCGCCAGGCCGACACAGCTCGGGGCACCGTTGTACAGGAAGTACGCTACCGCCATAAAAGCACGGGTTGTGTTCTGCTGCGGCTGACTCACGCTAGCAGCAGCAAAAATTATTCAGCTCGGGAGCCCAAAGAACTGTTTAATTTACGAGGTGACGACAACGTTAACGCTCCTGAATAACACTGACGCGAAACCTACGAGAAATTCTTCTTAGGTTGCAGTCGAATGGGAGTCTAGGCAGAGGAACCTTTACTGGAAGTTCCGCATCGCGACGACGTGCATCCCTGTTACACATCTCACGACGGGACGCATGAAGACCGCTGACCAGAAGGCGAAAGGTACCTCCACCGACAAGCAGAGGGGCAGAGCGAGTGACGTAGCTCCTATGAATGCGCCATCCAACGCCGGCGCAGGCAAGAGTCGTACTGGGCCGCATGCTTGCCGGCTGCGTCCACCGCTGCTGCCGGCCGCAGGGTGGCGCGGCGTTCCGCAGCGGCGGCGGGAAAGGAAAAGGCGGAGCGGAAAGATCCCATCGAGCGCGCGCCTCCTGCTTCCCCATCGCCGAAGCACGAGGGAAAAAAGAGGGACAGCAGCGCGGCGTTTACTCAATCTGGCGCTTCACGTACACTCCCCTTCTTTCCCTGGCGAGCTCGGGACAATGTTATCTTGAAGACAGCCTGCTTTACGCCCGGCGCGCGAGCAGAGATTTCGCTCTTTGATTAGTGGACCCAAATGAAAAGGCCGGCGAGTAGTGCCTGACCGAAGGACCAATGAGTGGCCGGGAAAACGGAAGGGAACGGGGGAAGCTTCGCTACCTGCAGTGAAGTGGTGGGGAGAGAGAAATGCGGCACTTGGGACGGCGAGGACTCGGCAGATCCCGGTGATTGCTGGCGCGCTGCGCAATTACATTCACCTTTGGGAATAGGAGCAATCTGCCGACAGGCTCTACAAGAATGGCGTGTTGGGGGAAAAAAAGAGGAAATAAGTTATTCCAAAGCTGGAGCGTCTGTGCAGTTTTCCAGGAGAGAAAATTTACGCAATCGCTTATCATTGCTTTGGAGGAAGCGGTGCGTGTGAGTAAACTGAACTTACACGCCGTTATTTCCGCCAGCACTAAACATAAGTAGTATTATTAGAAAAGCTGTTTTTAGAGCCTACTGAAGACTCTCCGGAGATAACATTATTTTACTTGTACGATAATGTTAAACTTCAGGAGAAGGCGTCCTCAGTGTAGTTTCTTAAGGGATTTAGCCATCCAGAGGCTCCGTAATTTCTCTCCCACATGGAAACGCGGTTCCTCAATGTCCCGACTAGACAGGTTTTATATAACTCCAGACCTAATCACCGCTGTGCCAAACATAGAAGTAAGTCAATTCCCTAGTATGGCCGGTTATATTTGCGACCATTACCCAGTGCTCCTGTCCCTATATTCAGGTCACCGTAGACTTGATGGCGCCCGACACTGGAAGCTTGATACTAGAATACTGCAAGATGATGTTGCAGTATTGTCATTAAAATATGTTTCTTCTTCCCTACCGGTCGAAGTTAGCATACAACAGTGGGACAGTTTAACATCCATATGGAGGCAACTAGCTCGAACAGCTGGCCAACAGAAAGGTTCGGAACACAGCTTAGCTTAACAACACGCTCAAGCGCATCCGGATGTTTAGATATGATAAATAACTAGCGCCTTTAATGAGTGAATATGTTAAAATCCTTAGGGAGCGATACAAACGCCAACTGAATGAAATAATGCAGCCATCCACTGCCTACAATATTCGTGGTCCTTGCAACGGTAGTTTAGAAATTTAAAGATTTTTGGCGACTCATGAAACTCCAAACATTACAGAGTGTTTGCGCTGCCCGAATAACACCATCTCCACAGACCCATCAGCAATAAAATCAGGGTTTCTTTCTGTATTTTGTGAGGTGTTTGCAGCGGATTCGCTCGAGGTAGATGAAAGACACATGGTAGCACAACTGTGTTCTGTTTCAAATTCCCCACCTCAGGTTTCAGGAAGCATATACTCCCAAATACTGAAGGACGTGACCTGTTCCGAGATATACGACATTTTAAGAAAAATGAAAACCGATCCGCGCCTGATCCGGGCGGTTTGCCAACGGAATTCTGCAAGCGCTGCTGGGCAGAATAAGGCTCTTCCTTAGTGAAACTTATAAATTCAATCCTAGCAGATCAGCAGCTTCCAAACTCGTTTAACAGAGGCCGCATAATCTTACTTTTGAAAGAAGGAAAAGACCCCTCCCTCCCGAGTTCTTACAGACCAATAACCGTTTTGAATTCTGACTACAAGATTTTAACTTAGCTTTTGGTGTCCACAATTAAGGCTCTTTGGCCGGACATCCTCTCACTCCAACAGGTTGGCTCGGTCCCATACAGAAATATTTTTTCGTCACTTAGCCTAGCCCGAGACATACTTGCCTATGCACACCAAACTGGTATTCAGGCATGTGTGTCTCTGCAGACCAAAAACAGGCATTTGATACGGTCAATAATTCATACCTGTTTGCCTTATTTCAGGCATATGGGTTTCCCTCTGAATTTGTTCTGCTTCTCCCAGAATTGTATGATAATTTATCCAGTGACCGGGTCATTAAGGGTGTGGTAAAGGATGAAATTACAGTTCATAGAGGCGTCAGACAAGGATGCCCCTTGTCGCCGCTTGTTTTCGTCTTATGTCTAGACACCTTTATCAGAAAACTCGTTGATAACTCCAAAATTAGGGGTCTCCCCTTGCCCGGACAAGGCTGGCTTAAAGTGTCTGCGTACTCAGATGACGTCACTACTTTTATACGGGACACTGATAGCCTCACGGCTGTTTTAGCGGGCTTCGAGTCTTATGCTCGACTTTCAGGAGGGACCGAGTTAACTGTCACAAAAAGTGCTGTCCTCCCTCTGGGAAACGCTACACTCGCCCCCAATTATAACTTAAAAATAGTTCGAGACCTGAAGATTCTCGGCGCAAACTTACCGAAGAAAGTGTTTCTCCCGACATGTGGCCCGAGCTAGTTGATGATATTCAAAAGAATGTTGCCAGAGCTAGTTCTTTCAACTTGTATTTTTCGAAGCAATCGTATCTGAATAAATGAGTTTTTCTTGCTAAATTATTTTTTGTCTCCAGGACTATGCTGCCTCCCAATCCTGTTATCCCCAAAGCGTCTTGCGACATTTTTTCTTCTTTTTGGGATGGAAGAACGGAGCGTTTAGCGAGAGATGCCCTGCGGCTCCCACGCCGCTCTGGGGGTTATGGTCTTCCTTGAATCGACCTCATGAGCCAGTTGTTGGCCCTTAGAGTCGTCCTTTCACTTCTCAGGTACGTAGGAGCTCCGAGCAGACCTTTGATCCTCTGAGTCTACGTCCTCGTCCCTTCTAGACGGTTTCATTGTCCAACTATGGCCAGCAACCTACACCCCACTGCAGCTATCCCGCGGAGACTCTTCAAGCCCGTCATTACTTTACCTAAGGAAATTTGTGCACTGGATGCTGAATTCGATTTTGTGAATGAACAACCTGCCAAGTGGTGCGGAAAAATAGTTGCTGCGAGGTCGGGTAGGCGTGGGGATCCACCAGACTTTCCCTGGTTACGTCTGGCTTCAGGTAGGCTGCCCGAGAACGCCAAAAAAATTCAGTGGCAAAAAGCTCGGCGAATGCTTCCCACAAAAGACAGATTATTTCACTGGGGAGTAACACAGAACTCTTCTGTAACAACTCCGGTCAACCAGAATCCAGTGCAGACACTTTCTCAAGCTGCACTGTTGCGCGTTGCCTTTGGCGCATTATGCACCGTGCCGCTCCAAGTTTGGGGCTTGCACGGTATCAACAGAGAGAACAGTGCCCTGGCACTCCCCTAGGCAAACTATTCGTAGCAATTGGGGATTATGTACAATGGCATGATTGCTGCAGGGCCGTTGCACAGAATCGCAGGCTACGTATGCAGTGGCCCTTGCTTTCCTTTTTTCAGACACCTCGTGACTTTCTCGAAGGCTCGTTGGCCCTGTTGGGTGATGAAGAGTTTCTGCAACGTTGGTCTGCCCGGTTTATTGAGGTTTCGAACAAAAGGGGTAATATTCATCAAACTTTCCAGGCCTGTGTCCTTAGGGATTTTCGTTGTTGCAATTGATTTTGGTGTTAGAATTTGTAGTCATTGATCTACAGTACTCGCTGTGACATAACACCAATCCTGTTCTGTATATTGCTGCATTCTTTAAGCGAACGTTTTTGCACCCTTGCTTCCCTCGCATGTTAATCTTTTGGTTGTAAGCAACTCTAAATTGTTTGTATGTTAATGTTTTGTCTTCAATAAACTCGAAACTGTTTGCGTGTTTCTGTAAGAGTCTGTAACTGGCAGCCTTCAGGCTCTGTTAGTTACGTAGCAACAGGCGCTGCATATGCTTAGTTGTGTCTGGTTTTTACGTTTTATCATTGGTACCAGAATTTTTTAAATAATACATTTATACTTTCAAGATGGACAGACAGACATACAGAGAGTCAGAAAAAAATTCTGCGTTTAATTAGCCCAAGAAAGACTATTGTCTTTCAAAAAACACTGCGCCACCTGTAAAGGGGGCTCCGCTGCAGATGAATGTTATAACAGTGAAGCCATTTTTCGCGC
Source organism: Haemaphysalis longicornis (assembly GCF_048455015.1). Lineage (NCBI taxonomy): Eukaryota > Metazoa > Arthropoda > Arachnida > Ixodida > Ixodidae > Haemaphysalis > Haemaphysalis longicornis. The sequence continues at coordinate 1,328,695 of NW_027526434.1, read as the reverse complement.
CTGTTCCAGTGTAAGCACAAGGGGCATGTGCGTATGCGGACGCCTTACTTTTCAATTCTAAAGGCGACAGTCTTTCTTGGGCTACTACAACGCAAAAAAACATTGGCGCAGCTTGGCTAAACTTGGGCTAAACTTGACCGGCTAAATTTGGCCTCACCCCTCACACTTCGCCTAGCCTAGCGAGAACGTCTCAAAGCCTAACAAACTCAGCGAAACGTAGCAAACCCTAGCAAAGCTTACTTAAACCGAAAGAAGCTAGGTCGACCCACCGCTCCGCTGTTTCTCCACCGTGCCACCACTGCTCAGCGGTGCAAGCTGTGGCAATTTTTATACAGCTTCTCTGTTGGGGATTTGCCACGTCCGTTTCTATTTTTTTCGTTTTCTGCAAAGTGCGCTCATTGTCTTGACGGTAGTACTCTCTGCAAATATATCCATTGCGTTCACCATTGCGCGTTACCTTGGTTATTTACTACTTTTGCGTCACAGTCTCCCATTACTGCCGCGTACTTTGTTGTTACGTTATCCGCTCCCTTTGCGACACCCACCTACAAACTGCGCGCAGCTTCATAATCATAACTTGATGTTAGTGCATAGACATACGCTCCCTTTAGCGTACACATCTTGTCATGCTTGATCAAAATTGTTGAAACGTTTTCGATAATAGCGTAGATTTCCCCAATGTTATCTCCTATTTTTGTGGGTCAGGAAATCTACTTGAACTCTATTTTCTCCTCACGCCTAGCGTAAAGCGTGCGCTCTATTCAACCCCTCAGGCCTCACCACATCTTCTGAAAACGCTTAATCCTACGATATCTCATTCAACCCCTCCGAGCTCCTCCGACAGTACAGCTAAGCCCCACTCATTCAATAGTGTTCCATCGTTAACATTTTCAGGTTCAAGGCCAGTTACAGCTTGCATGGACCCAGAGGTTTTTAACACCCTCCAGTGTATTGCCAGACTGATCGTCACCGTAGCAGGTGCTCTACAGCGGCTGCGATCGAGGGCTGTGCGTTGAGTTATGGGGTCATTTGACGGGACACGTTCTACGGCACTGGGCTACGCATTATAACCCCGGAAGTGTGAGCACGAGTGTGCTAAAGTTTTATCATTTTTGCGCAATGCGTACGCAATGCGAAGTCACAAGCGCGAACTTTCAGGTACGAGTAGTTCACTTGACAAGCTCACCGGTGTCGAATGATATTTTGATGCCGAGTTTCAAGGTGGTAAGGGACAAAGTACATGAGCATAGTTACGTTTCTGTTCGTTTACTTGTACAGCCCCCCAAAGTTTGCTTGCCTTTGTCTTTTTTGTGCAGCAGACGCTCCAAATAACTAACTGTTGGTTCTTTACTCCAATACGTTCATTTTATGTATATTCTTTGTCTCTCTTTTCCGCCGCCTACGCAGCGCAAGTTATCCAAGCTGGTGTTCAACGTGTACCAACTCGCCCTAAGGAGTTATTTACTTAACTGCATGTTTTCAATTAACTGGGAATATTTTCAGTTAACTGGGAATATTTTCGCAACAAGCTATTTTAATGACGGGACAGCAATAACCTGCATATTTTTAATATCGTTGGGAAGGACTCATCCAACATTTGTTTCTTTATAGTTTAGATGGGTTTTTTCCTGAGAGGTGATCATCATGATCATCACCACCATCACCACCACCACCACCACCACCACCATCATCATCATCATCATCATCATCATCATCATCCTGTCAATGCCCACTGCAGGGCAAAGGCCTCTTCAATAGATCTTCAATTATACCGGTCGTCTGCTATCTGCGACCAGTTTATCCCCGCAAACTTTTTGATCTTATCTGCCCATCTAACTTTCTGCCGCCCCCTGCCACGCATTGCCCTCTCTAAAATTCCACTCTGTTACCCTTAATGACCAACGGTTATCTCGATTGTACGGGTTTAACGCGCCGACGCAACGCAGGCGATGAGGCGCGCCGTATAGTGGAGGGCTCCGGATTAATTTTGACAACCAGGAGGTCTTTAACGACCGCCTAAATCTCGCACACATGGGCGTTTTTCATTGCGCCTCCATCAGAAAAGCGGCCGCAGCGTCCGGGAATCGAACCATTGTCTTCGTGCTCAGCAGCTCAACGCCTTAGCACTGAGCTACCGCGGCGGGTCCAACGGTTATCTTGCCTTCACCTTACATACCCTGCCAAGGCCCATTTCTTCTGCTTAATTTCTGCTAATATATTCTTACACTAGCCGACCCCTTTGCATCACGCATTAGGATGTAGCCGCCAGAAAAATTTTAACTGCCTCTGTATGCTTTTGATAACTAAAATTTCACTTAGAAACCATAAACAACTCAATGTCATATGTAGAAAAATAAATTAGGTCATGTCTTAATCGTAAGCATGCCATCGTAAACGTGACTATCGTTTCCTAGCCATTGCTACAATAGAAAACGTATACACATTATTGTGATTGATTGATTGTAGGGTTTAACGCGCCCACGCAACGCAGGCGATGAGGCGAGCCGTAGCGGAGGGCTCCGAATTTATGTTGCACATCTGGGGATCTTTAACGTCCGCAGAAATCTCGTACACGCGGGCGTTTTTGCTTTTCGCCCCAATTGTGATCCTTAGCCCTTATATGTTATGGTAACAGCTTAATTTTTGCTTTAATAAACGTTTTAACTCGTCAGAAAAGGTAACACTAAGGACACCTACTTGACGTGCTGTAGAACGCCGAGGCGTTCATGTTGCTGTCTTGTTTTGGTAAAGCATTGGTGGATGGTAAAGTCGCGGCATTCACTAGATGGCAGCACCCGTTTCGTAGAGCGGGAAACGTGAATGCATGCTGAGCAGTTCAAGTGGGAATGAAAACGATTGTAACTAACATAAATGCTCTTAAAAGTCGTCCGCCCAGTTGCACACGCCGGGTCGCAAAGGGCTACTATATGAATACGCCAATTGCTGGAAGGTACCACATTAAAACTAGTAGCAGTTGCAATGTTGTGCGCGTAATGTGGCTGGCATTGGTTACTGTAGCCGCTACAGCGGCGAATGCCTTCATTATCAAAAGCTGCTGGAGTTGTGCGATTCGCCTGCTAACTGGCAAATATTTCTATTTTACGCTGCTTGTCAGACTCACCAGCATTACCTTCCTTTGATTGCATTGACAAACGCATCAACCAAAACGGTTCCTTTCCTGTTTTTTCTTGTTTTTATTTCACCGAATGAGAGCTTGCGATTGCATTGACACATGTGATTTCTTTAGTGTATTCTCAGCTTAATCAGTCCCTTTTTTGTGTCGTTTTGTTATTCCCACGAGGGTGTTGTATTGTGTTGATTGTTGCAATTACGTTACTTCGTTTCAATTTATATATACATTTTTTTTTCGGGAAGAAATGATGGCAGCCATTTAAGTCTGTAAATAGCAAAAGTAAACGAGTTTTGCTTTGTGTTGTTGGCAAAACTTATTATTTCTGCACATGTCATCATTTACACCTTTATATTGAATAAGCTTCCTGACGCTACGTGTTTCGGATTCTATGAACATAGAAGGAATTAAACTTTTCTTGTTGCGGTACTCACCAAAAAATCATCGTGACAAAACAGCACGCGGCAGAACAGCAAAACGTCAAAGCAGAATAACGCCAAAATAGCTCCGCAACATAAGGGCAGGGCGACAAAACAGCACGCTGTAAAACAGAACGCTGAAGCAGTGCAAGAAGCTTGCAGTGGCGGCCTGGCCACAAATTTTTCCGTTCGTGTAATCTGCGTGCGATAGACCTAAAAAATTGCCATGCTAGAGGATGGCTTCCCAACTGCATGCACGGCCTTTTCAGTGATAGAGAACTAACGATATGCATGGGGGAACGCAAGTCAAAACATATTCCGAACTCACAGCGAGGAATCCCACAGGGATTTCTATTGTCGCCCACCCTATTCAACCTGCCGTATTTAGCACACGCAGAGATTTACGTGGATACGTGGCATTATGCATCCACAGCGTGCACGTGTAATTACAATTTGGACCAACGCGGTAGCACACAGAACATACAGGACACTCTCTAAAAATCCTTCGAAGCTGTAGGAACAGCAGCGAGGGGTATGAGACAGGAGTTCTCTGTTTAAAAGACAGAGCTACTCATAGTGTATAGCGCAGGCATTGAAGTGCCATGCATTATTTACACATGAAAAAGCACACCATAGAACCCACTAAGTACATAATAGTCCATGGTATTTGCATTCAAAGTGGCAGCGGAGGATATGTCGCTACCAGCAGCACTATAAAGCACAGGGAGTAAATTCTACGTTTCGAAGGGCTCCCAATGACACAGAATTATTTAGAGACGGTCTCGTTACATTAAAAGATGCCCCCTTCACACCAGGAATAAGATTCCAGTCTCCTACACAAAATTAACAAAACATAAGAGAACAAGCTTAACAGGCTATTGAAGAAGGTCACCAAAAAAGCCCAGCCCAAGGTGCAGCAGTGAGTACTAACACACAGTTACTGCTCGAATCTGAGACAGTATACGCAGAAGAGATTACTTCCACTCACTGACACAATCCAATCAACAGCTTAGGCGTAACAACTTAGGCGGAGATACGGAAACATAAACCGTGCACACGACTTCCTAGTACCCCTACCTTAGAAAATCTCCCGCCTTGTAGAAATAGCCTCGCCAAATGTGTTAAGCAGTGAAATTCGCAGAGAGCCTGCATTTTTGAGGCACAACGTCTACAAGTCGCGTGGACAGTCATGAACGTCAAATTATAGCGAAGTAACCAACATAAAAGGGAACAGCAGATGATGTATAACAACCTACAAAATTTTACAGTGCTTCATCTCAATGCGCATGCGTACCAATGCAGAATGCCGAAGGCTTGGCGAACCATCCCTGTCGTACCAGCTACGGTTCGGATAGTGCGTCATATGGGTAATCCGCCTCTTAAATGCGCCACATACACAGAATGTGAACGTTCAACGAAGCCCGCTGAAAAAGCTGCGGTTGTTGATTGCCTCAGTCTTATTTGTTGTTTGCTTGAGCGCATTTTGATATCGATATCGCCCATTGCGGTTGTTCAAGTGCCTGCTATTACAGTATACGACATGTTATTGAGGTGACTTTCTGTTTTAAATGAGAGAACATACTTTAAATGATCACTTCCCCCACCTTCTTGTTGTTTTCTTTTTACCTTGTAGTGAGCGTTGTTTTTCGACTTTGATTTTTTTGTTGCTTCTCCGCTGACGTGAACACTAACTTTCTGAGAGCTGTGAAAGCTGCAGTCTGTGCTATACGCTGTATCTGAGGGCACCAGTTGTATACACATATTTTTAATACCTGTCTGTACCATTTGTATAGGTTGCCGAACATGCTTTTAACGATATATTCGACCGAGTACCATCATGGCTTTTACATGGCATAGATTCATGTACTAGAGTGAGGCTGCCAGAACATCCACCCTGCCGACTGGAGACGTTATTTCATAGGCTTTGTCTCAATGCAGTGTTAATTCTTATCTACATCGGATAGGCCAGACATCAAGCCCATACTGTGATAATTGTGGCTAACTTGACACTGTCGAACGTATTTTATTGGAGTTCACGGCTTATGCCGATTCACGGTGCCGTCTAAAGCATAAAATTGATTGCCTCCACCCTGTAAGGCTTATGCCGATTCACGGTGCCGTCTAAAGCATAAAATTGATTGCCTCCACCCTGTAAGGCTTATGCCGATTCACGGTGCCGTCTAAAGCATAAAATTGATTGCCTCCACCCTGTAAGGCTTATGGTGATTTACGGTGCCGTCTAAAGCATAAAATTGATTGCCTCCACCCTGTAAGGCTTATGCCGATTCACGGTGCCGTCTAAAGCATAAAATTGATTGCCTCCACCCTGGGCCAGTAACACTGAGACTGGTACTTGGACCATGGCTCTCTCCCTGTGCTCAGCGCAAAGCCCTGTCTGCACTATTAGAGTCTCTCCAGAATGTTAGCGTGTCTACGACGTTGTAGCCTTCCCATCATTTCATGAAACTTTTAACTAAATGCCCTGAAGCACGCCTCTGTTTTATTTTTATTTTGTTGTTTCTCTTTCTTTTTTCTCTACTGCAATCTGATTAGCTATACACCTACTACCTTTTTTCTCTCTCTTCCTTTCCCCGCAGGGTAGCATGTCGGCGAACTCAAGTCGGCAAACCTTTTTGCGTTTTCCACTTTAATAAAGAGTCTCTCTCTCTCTACCGCCGCTCTACCCCCCCCCCCTCCCCCCTTCCAACATTTTTCTTTTCATTTTCACCTTGAAGTAAGGCTTGCTCAGTGAGCTCTCTATTGCTACCTTGCTTTTTATCGATTCTCCCGTCAGGTTAATGCTAGACGTGCTAAAATTGAGGGTGTCATTCGTATCATTTTTAGATGTTTTTGCGACTGTCTTGACCAGAAGCCACTTGCTGACACTGATAAACGGGGCCGATGGGCCAGTCAAGCTGCTCTAATGCAGCTTTTCTCTGCGGTTCCCTCCCATGGGAACAGTGGAAATAAATAAATACGGGAAAATAAATGTTTAAATAATAAAGCAATGCTACATACACTCAAGCCGCCTTACCGCTTCCCCAGAATTCCTAAAAAATATTGATAAGGAGTAAGGAGCCACTGGTTTCCCGGACACATGGGATTGGCGGGCTATAAAAGAGTTAACCTACACGCCCCCTAGACCTTGAAAAGGCTCCGTTAACGCTAACCAACCCCAGAAGTGCGAGCGAGCCTGCACCAGTATGCAGAAGCACGTAAGCAACCACCAACACCGCAGAAGGAGCTTAGCGGAGCACAACAAACAAAATACGCCCATCGCAAACACCCTGCTGATGCAGCAAGAATACATGAATTCCCAAGGCACTTGAATGAGCCACGCCACAGCGCCTTAATTGTCAGTAAACACTATAACAACACGCTCTAGCAGTAAGGATAACTAGCGGCATAACATACGCACAGCAGTGGCTGACTAAGCTAGCAAGTGTACAGAAAAAAAATTAAAGCCGCTACATCCAATGTGAAAGTTGTCGGAAGTGCAGAGCAGTGATTCGCCATAATGGGCTGCAGCGCCGTTTTGCTCTCACTGCTACCACCCAGTGAAGATCAAATTCCCTGCCTTCGCAGTGCTCGCGCGCCCCCTTGCCTGAAACTGCGCCAGCGGGAGTTCTGTTCTTTTTGTGCTTGCTTTTCCTCCCGCACGTGCCGGTGTTGCACTGCCACTTTTTTTAAAGACGATAGTCTTTCTTGGGCTACTTAAACCCAGAAATATTAGTCTGTCTGTCTGTCTGTCTGTCTGTCTGTCTGTCTGTCTTTCCGCCTGTCTGTCTGTGACTCGATTCAGCCACCCGGTCAAAGCAAAACAATGCCTGCGCAATAGTCTTACATAGTCACAGCTAAATCTACCCGTCTATGTCCAGTGTAAGGTTCATACTTGTCAACATTGTTGAAGAAGAACAAGACATTCCGCAAATATGAGACAACAAATCAATAAAGAAGTGATATTTGCAGTGTTCCTTTATAAAAAAATCAAAAATGCTCGACTTTTGCAAAATTAAATACTTCATCAACTGCAGAAAAAGAATTCACTCCGCCGTCGCCTGCTGTCGCCCGCACCATTTATAGCTTCTGGTGCCATTTTAAGAAATCAACAGGCAACAGTTACGCAAGGTTCAACTAGATAGGTTCCACGTTCTGCTTGCAACGCACGTGGAGTAGGGAAGCGCGGTTCTATAAACGTTGAAGTAGGGCGCCTCGATTAACGCGCGTCTTCGCCGTACGGCAGCGTTCGCATCGAGACACCCGGTTTGTAGCAGTGGAACGCGGCAAATTTAAAATGATTTAAGCAAACCTTTGGCGTCTTTACCTTGGGAGGAGCGCGACCCAAGAGGAACAACTTGAGAGGTGAGCGGGAAAGCGAAGGGAGGCATTTACTTCGCAAAAGCCGATAAAGACTATCGTCTTTTGACGGCATTTGCAAAGAAATGAGCAGATACACGGCCAATTTTTTTTCGCTTACTATCGTAAAAACCAACCGAAAGAGCGCTCCTAACTAAATGAACGCGGCAGCTGCCAGTTAATTACGTATATTTTGCCGCAAATGTACCTATTGTTTTCTTTGCGCTGAGCAAAGGGGAGATGTAGGACAAGCGCCAGCGTCTCACGAGTTTCGAACGCTTACGACTACATAAACCGCTTGGCTTTCGGAGCCTCTGGCTTACGCCGCAATGACAGCGGCTTCGACGGAGTGCCCTGTTGCTCCACTTTGGGCCAGCTGGCGAGCTACGACGACAAGGCGAGCGCGTAAAATGATCTGCACTTAAAAGCAAGCTGCTTTCGTCAAGAAGGCTACCAACAGCTCCGTTGAATGACGGCAATTTCAGTCAAGTGGGACAAATGAAATTATCGTCGTCCGGCCTGTCACAGGCTGTGGAACCGGGTGTTAAGGAAAGGGACAAGGTCGCCACCCCCTGTTAGGTTTTCTCCGTCCCCGACGGTTGGAGCCCGGCATGCAGGCTGGGGGCAACCCCGTTGAAGGGGCACAGTAATCCCAGATTGGCATAGTCTGATGCCCTTCTTGAGGAGGCAAATAAGGCCTGAAAAGGAGCCATACTTCAGAGGAGCAGAAAAAAACCTCGCTGTCTTCGTTCCCTTCTAAACTCCCATGACAACTTCCCTCCTTCTCCCACCCATTCCCCAAGAACCAAACCTCTCCCGCTACTGCCCAGAGAAGATCAGGGGAGTCTCTCCGGGCCCGCTATCTTGACCGTGGCGCCACCTGAGCATCTTTTTTCCTTTATTTTTATCTTTTCCATTGGACAGTTCGAACTTCATTTGCCGCGGAAGAGTTTGGTGCTGGGCCTGTTGGTACATACCGTATTTTCGCGCCTAAAACCCGCCCCTGCATATAATCCGCACCCCCACTATCAGCTCTCTGGAAAAGAAAACAAAATTCTCACGTATTGCCCGCACATTTGATACAGAAAGGCTGCACGAAAGCTACTGCTCAAGCAACGCATCGCATACTATGTAGAAAGAAAAAAGCGTATATTTAGAACGTAGGTTACACTAACTGCAAAGCGAAAGTCACAATTCTATAATAAAATTCAGTTGTTAGAGTGCGCTCGTCCTTGCTTTTTCTTTCTTGTCCTTGCATGTTTTGCGCAATCGCTGCCATGGCAGGCTTAGTCAGTGTTACTGCGTAGCAGCTTCTCGGCACCACGCGCGTTGCCGTGAAGCTGCACTAAAGAAAAAACCCCGCGTATTATTCGCACCCCTTACCTTGCCACATAAATTATCGCATTTTCGGTGCGGGCTATACGGCCGAAAATACGGTATTTTGAAGAACGGTGAAACTCAGCCTTGAAGACACGTACAAAAGGATAGAGCAGAACAGCACACACGCTTTGAGACACGCACTGACCTTGTTTTTTCCTCGCAATTTTTTCCGTTAAACTCAGGCTAGTCCCAGCGTGTGTGTTGCCCCGCTTTTCTCTTGTTTACGCGTCTTCAAGGCTGGGCTTCACCTTTATTCATTTGCCGTTTGGCCAATTCATTTAATTTAATATTTGGTTAAGTCGGTTACACTTCGGTAGTACCTGCCTGCTTGTCTGCCCGCCTTAAAACCTAGACAAATACAGCGCCGTTGTGAAAACGACTTTACTTGTCTCGATTTCAAGCGCAGTGGGTATGGGTGCGGGGACGTGTACCTTCACTATACTGCCCGCGGCTTCTGAGGAAGGGGCAGCGTGGGCATGCGAGACGTGGGTGCTGGGTTTAACAATTTCAACGCGGGTAAGGGGGAAGGCGTAAGAGCAGGTTTCACTTGTTTCTACCTCTATCCGCTACTTTCGCGTCCAGTGAAGTGTACACATGATTACATTTATTCTAGCGTAAGCTACTGTGGCCGAGGTTGAGCAGTTTCGCGTGGACCCTGAAGGGCCATGCTGCGCAAGCGCGAGGAGCATGGGATTGGATTGGATTGGATTAGATTTCAATTGGAGCACGGGTGTGTAGAGAATCGGGTCTGCATATTCTCCGGTCTGCGCATTCCAGAGCAGTGACGTCATAGCCGCGGCAGACGCACTGGCACCGGCGCGTGCCCAGTTGTGCGCCTCCGTTGCGCAGTAGCCAAGTCTGACGCTGTGCCGGAGCCTCTTGATACCCGTTTCGCGTGGCTCCGGGAGCGCCGTGCAGCGCATGCGCGAGCAGTGGCTGGACTGGAGTGGACTGGACTAAATTGGATTGCTGGACCTTAGCTCACGCTACGCATATCCTGCCATATAGCCGAGCTAAGCCACTGTAATTTTTTTACGGGTGATCACATTTTCAATCACCAGCAAGTAGCAAGTTTTAAACCTCTTTAAACCCTAATCCCCATTTAATCAATTCTTTGCGTTTCGCGGGGAAACGAGGGAGGGCCTTTAAAACCTTTAGAGATAGCCTTTTCATCATAGGAAAGAGGGGGGGGGGGGGCACCGGAAAGCTTGTTAGGTGACAACCACCCTCAGGCGAACTCTTAGGGTAACCGCCAAAGCGACCACGTAAAACCTTAAAATGTTCGAAAATCAAACAAATGAGATTTTTTTTCCGTTCCGGAGAAAACAGCCATCAAGACCGTGGTTAGATTTCTTTGTGTTCTTTCGCTTCGGTTCGTACTTGCGTAAGTAAAATACCTGCAGCCTCAGCGCCCACACACCCAGTCCTTTCGGGATTGGGGAGTCGAGGGGAACTAACTCGGTCCTCCGTGGCGAGATTAGCACGAGGAGTGCTTGGTGCCCGCGGGCGTCCGGGCCCGGGGTTCGCGCGCCGCAACCGCGACCCCAGCCGCGGCCTAATGTCGTTACCGCTGCGGACAGGCATCTAAAGCACATACAAGCGCCCGCATTCCTCCCCAGCCACCTTTGCCAACCGTTCCTTTCGCCCTCCAAAAGCGAGGGGCCCAGACGACGTTTAACCTCGCTCCTTTGCGGTGGCTTTCACTGCGAAACGTTGCGCCCCTCGCGCGCTGCCTGGCTGCACGGCACTCGCGGATTTCCCCGAAATGCGGGAGCCAGTTGGCGGCGTTAATGTGACGCTGGCGTCAGTTTTTGTACGCGCATTCTATCCGGGGAGATAAAACGTCAGAAATTGCCAACAACGCTTCGTGGAAGCGATTCTTTTATTGTGCCTTGGTTAAATGAACGAAAGAGTACTTAAGGAATTTGGCTCCTACTGAGAACAGAGCCCCAAATGACCAGATTATGTGTTAGACTATGCCGCAGTTTCGTTAAACTTAAACACCGCATTGTCCAGTGATATGCGGATTTTTATTATTCGCTATTTACTATAAACGCGAACCGGTTTTCGTTATCCTGCCTTGCAAGGGCTGCGATTTCCCCGTGCATCTTTATTCAGTTCGCGAAACTTAACGGTGTTTTTAAAGATGGAAAGAAGACTTTGTAATGAACAACAAAACAACAGCTTTGTTAAGACTCGATGCAGCAATGGCTGGCACATTGGTGTAAAAAAGGTGCTGTATGGTCATTCTTTAGGAGTTGCATTTCATAAAGTTAGGCGGTCATGTCTCACAACCGTATACTCCCTGGCTAATGCAGACTCTGGGATTAAAAAAAGCGTTCGTGCAAAGTAGTTATGCGACGCTCTGGCTACGTTTCAGTGAAAGCGTTGCCAAGTAAGGAAAGAAATCACGAGAAGCAGATTCTCGGCTTAAGAAGAAGCAAGAACCTGTCCCACGCCTATGTGGCACTGGAGGTGCAGTTCTGCCCCAGTGGTTTTTAAAGAACCATAGGAAAAATTAAAGCCGTTCCACTCAATGTTAAAGCTATCGGAAGTGCAGAGCAGTGATTCGGAATTATGGACTGTAGCGCCGTTATCCGCTCACTGCTACCACCCAATGCAAATCAAATTTCCCGCATTCGCAGTGCTCGCACGGCTCTTACGGGCTTCGCCGACGTCAGCAGCATATCAACACTGTCCCCTCTGAACACGTCAGCACAAGTGAATTCTTTGTTGCTCCGTTTTGATCTGATACTGGCACAGTGAGAGGTGTGTTTCGTTTTGCAGCGTTGTCACCGAATGCGGCTTTGTTTCGAATGTACAGTCGGTAAAACGCTTGTCTATAACAGCGATTTCAACTTCAACCAGCTGCATTTGAAAACTGCCGAAACATACTCGTTCCAAACATGTCGGAGGCAAAAGCGAAGGACTAGGACTTCAGAATTCCGCAGTAGTTTTATTTAAATCCCGCTCCGGGGGGCAGGACAGGGCTGGGAGTACGAAAGCTGTGTTATAGACAAGCCTTTTGCCGGCTGTACACGTCGTAGAAAAATGATTAGGGGATGTTATAACCCAATACCAACAATAAGGTGCGCCTTTTATGGGAAAATAAGCCACAAGAAAATGGTAAGTCCATTCTAAGGCTGCGCGGCATTAAATTAATACGCTCCCACACTCGTCTTATAGCGAAAAGCTAGCAAAGCTAATGACACCACTGAAAAATAAATGCTCTGCAAGTCCACAAGAAATAGAATAGCCCGTACGGGAATCAATAAACCCAATGCAGCTTCGGAAATGCTAAAGAGTTTGTCTGGTAGTGCTCACCAGACACACTAGACGCGAAATGCACTTCTATTTCGTAAGAAATGGGGGAGGGAAGCAGGGGGGCGCTTAACTATCGTTATGTACAATCAGGAGTGAACTCAAGAATTGAACGTTTTGGTAATCACGCGCACACCTTATCACTCCGCGGACGCATTTTTTGAAATGTGTAGGGTAGGCGCAGTTCGCAAGTGATAAAAGGTATCGTAGGAAAAGTGTAGTTTCTGAGTCCTCGGATTTCAGTTTGTTATAGATTCTGCAGCCTCCCTGTGCCATATGATGGTGTTTCGAAGAAGCGCTTAGTCGCTGACGCGGATTACTCAATGAGCCTGTCTCCGCGCTGCTCGCTGAGGATATATTAACGTTGGCGAGCGCTCACCTCGCGACAAGACGACCCCGCATTAAATTTTTTGTCGTGTGCTGGGTCCAGAGTATAATTTTGCATTATCCATCGTAGTTTTTTGGTACAATGTTCGCAAAATATATGCGAAATTGGCTTGTCCAGGGCAGTGATCAATATCTGAGGTATGATATTGGCAAGCATAACTGACGTGATGTCAGGTATGAGTGCTCTTCTAGATTATGTAAGCACACAAAACTGATTTGCACCGTAGTGTATAGCTGTTGCACTACCATCTGTGAAAACGACACTTACGGAGACACTGTTAGTAAATTTCAGAGCAGTGAAATGACAATCAGCTCCATGCATGCCGGTTTCGCGACGCCGGCCTGTGACACACACATGGCGCCTATACAGACCGAATGTACCACACTATGATCGCGTAAGAACATTTACATTCTCGCAAATACACCACATTTGGGTACAGAGGGATTGCTCCACATAGATATGTATTTCCAACGCATACAAACGGTAAATCTCAGTCGTGAACATGCAGAAAAAGCAGCGGCCACGGTGGGGAGGAGGCTGTAGTCTCCCGCCGCTACTTTCGAAACAGGCCCCTAGGGAGTTCAGTGGCGCCCCTACAGGCAGCGCTCGAGGCGTATGGGCAGCCCGAAAAGGTTCTTTATTCTGTGGAACCTCATGACATTAGCCTCATGACATTTGCCTCGCAGTGAAGAAGGAAGGTGTCTTGCTCACTCTCACGGGGGTTTATTATTCTCCTTCAGGACGCCTCGATTGCCACAGATAAGATAAAATCATCAGAGACGCCCTTGGGACTTCGATCCTTATGAGAGAGTTTGAAGCACACCATATGCTGTGGGGAAGCCGAGGAAACGATCCAAGAGGTCGAACGCTTGTGTTACTGGCGTCCCGTGATGAGCTTTGCTGTGTAAACGATGGCAGCCCAACATTTCGTCGCGGAACAGCATATAGTACTTCTCTGAATTTGAATTTTTTCTCGAGAAGTCTCGCTTACAGCAATAAATAGTTCACAGACACTGAAACCTGTGGAAGTGACCGTCTTCCAACATACTTGAGGATCAAGGGCTTTGATGCTTTGCTTCTTGGGAAAGTCATCCGATTAATAGAATGAAAAAGGTTTAAATCTCCATTCGGAGATATACAGTCAAACCCGATTATAACGAACCCGGATAGAGCGAATTATGCTATATGTCGAACAAAGAAATATCAGTTACGAAAATACACGTGAAACATATTCCTTATAGCGAACTTCACATCTGATATATCGTACTCGGCGCGCCTAGAATTGCCGCCAAAATGCGTAGTCTCGGAGCGGCGATTGAGATGTTGATTGGCTGCGATGAAGATGTTGAGCCTCCCATGGAGCGTCGTGTCTCCCGGCACTTTCCGTAATTGTTTCCAACGCACCTGACTCACGATTAAACCCTCCCAGTCAGCGAGTCCGGACCAAGATGGAAGCATCGATAAACTGTGAGAAGAGCTCGCCAACGTTCCCGATGTTGTGCTGAAAAGAGTGCCCTTCGAGGATTGCCTGAGTGTCGACGACGACGTTGCCTTCACTGTGAGCCCCTAGGACGCCGACACCGTCACCGATGTCATGGATGCTGGCGCTGCTGGAGGCACCGAAGAGGTGGAGGATGTCGCGAGTGAAAGCCGTACGATGCTTAATAAAGCGCTTTCGGCAGTCAATGTGCTCCACCAATATGCTGCGATATTGAAGGACACGGACTGAAACCAAATGATGCCTCATGTAGAGCAGGTGGAGGGGGGTGGGGGTTAGGGGGTCCCGCGTATTGAGAACTCGTGACAAGAAACTCGTTATAGGCGGGTTTCGGCTATTTCGAACTATTGGATATATCGAACTAATCATGGCGCATATTGCAGTTCGCTATAACCGGGTTTGACTGTATGCCACAAAGGGCTGTCCTCGACTTTCGAAAGTTCCCTAACTAGCAGTGCACAGGATTCCATGTGTTCTGTTCGCGTGCATCTAAAGGTTACAGAATTTGACGAGGTGCTAGAACACCTCAGAGCTATTCGTTGTAGTGCAGAACGAAGATGCAGGCGCACAAAGTCTATTCATGACCTTCCTGAAGCCAGGTGTACACAGAGAAAAATTCAATGTCGTATCGTACAGGTGCACGCACAGCGCTGGAAATCGTTATGCGAGAAACTTGATCCTTGGAAGCCTTTATCTCACATCGGAACACTTTCAGAGGCCTTCGAACAACGACGCAGCAACTTCGGCCTTTCAGTGCATTGGCACTTCATTAGAAACGTTGAGAGGTCGGCGTAGCGGAGGACGTTTGGTTAAGAATCGCGAACGGCCAAGCTTCGACCAGCCTAGTGGACAAACGCATCGTTCCGGTATCGCGGGACTCCTACATGGACGTCCCAATTTCAATAGAAGAGATCAATGCGGCGCTCTGTGCCGAAGTGGATCTTCGCCAAGACCAGAAGGAGTGCCGTACGCTGTCTTGCGTCGTCTCAGTCGAGAAGCCCGTCACACCCTTCTGTATCGGCTGAACCAGTCCTGGCAAAATGGTTTGGTCCCTGAGGACTGGAAGGGTAACCGCCTGGTGCTAGTTCTTTAGCCAGGCAAGTCTCCTTTTTACCCGGCATCATAGCGTCCTATAGGCCTTGCAAGCTGCGTAGGAAAATTTTTAGAAAGGATTGTTTTCGGTCGTTTGGAGTAGTACCTCGAGCCCCGCGAAATTTACCCACATGCTATGACTGGAATCCGACGCGCACGTTCTTCCATTGACAACGTTATTGACCTTGTGACATAGATTAAGCATGACAAATCACTCAAACGTTTGTCAGCTGCTTTGTTTCTCGACATAAAAGGAGCGTACTGTAACGTAATACATGACGCCATTCCGGATGCCCTACAAGATGCGGGAGTCGGTGGGCGGACATTTAGATGGATACGAAGCTTTCTATATACAAGATATTTTTTGTTGAGACATCGGAAGGCCCAACGTCAGAGCACTTTGTTTCTCGTGGTGTCCCGCAAGGAAGTGTGCTCAGCCCTACGTCATTTAACCTCACGTTGATATTACTTATTGAAGCATTACCAGCCAACGTCCACCTCTCCCTCTATGCTGATGCCCTTTGCCTTTGGGAATCAGGAGTTTCACGCCGTCAGATTCGGTCCCGAATTCGAAAAAAACACTCACATGTTTGTTCCTGCGCCAGCCAGGCCTGGAATTATCTCCAAAGAGATGTGTACTGGTTGCTTTTACCCGCAAAAAAATATCACAGTATAAGATTTTTTAAAATGAACACCCAATTCCCTACGTCAAACGTCACCGGTTTCCGCGAGTTATCCGGTTTCCGGGGCCCTTAAGTTTCTGGGTACCGGTTTCCGGGACTCCTTAAGTTTCTTAGTTCAAGAAAAGACTCACTGCAGTGGTCCAGCTATTCTAGCTTCTGGCAGGAAGGACCTGGGGTGCCTCCGTGCACTCGATGTTACGCCTACTCAATGCCTTGTTTCTTGGTATTTTGCGTTATAGCCTGCCTATAATGACCAACACGTGTAAAACTCAAATACAGGCAGTTCAGGACATACAAGACCAGCGTCTTCGGACATGTCTCGGTCTCCCACCTAGCGCTTGAACTGTGGCCCCA
This sequence comes from Haemaphysalis longicornis, assembly GCF_048455015.1. NCBI lineage: Eukaryota > Metazoa > Arthropoda > Arachnida > Ixodida > Ixodidae > Haemaphysalis > Haemaphysalis longicornis. The sequence continues at coordinate 1,312,074 of NW_027526434.1, read as the reverse complement.
AATTGCGTCGCAAGGGATCACCTGATCACAACCCACATGACAGTCGAGACACTGAGGGCGCACATTACGCAACTCACCCGGTCGCCCCACCACCACCTTGCATCCCTGCCTTCAACACGACCGCAGGCATCTTTTTGTAAGGTGGTTGCCGCTCTGTGTGGGAGCTTGCCATCGAGCTATGCACCTGCGTCTCGGCCCTCGTCGCCACTTTGCTGCCTGTTACAGCCACAAATCCACCTAAACATCCCGGGAACAGAAAAGAAAGCGGACCTTCCACATAGTGGCCTCCAACAGCCCTCCCTACTCTTTCTACATGAGGCTTACAGAGACCGGGTCCATGTCTGCACGGATGAGTCTGTAACCACGTCAAGTTCTGCCGGTGCTGTAATATTACACCAAAAGTTTGTCGATATTAATTTTAAGTTTCCAAACTCGCGATGTCAACCATTTTTGAATTGACAGCAATTCGGGTGGCTCTTCTATTCATACCGCGGAAACCACCATAAAAATGAGCTGCGCTCTGTGACTCGAGGCCCGCTCTTCAGTACCCCTTCAGTCTGCCCTTCGCCGCGGCCCATACGAACAACTTGTGGCTGAAATCCGGTGCTTATATGGTGCAGTAATCACGCATGGGCATGATATTGTTTTCCAGTGGCTCCAGAGCCACTGCGGCATTACTGGGAACGAACATGCGGATAGAGCGGCTCATTGCGCCCACAAAAGCTCAAGATTGACCTGCATCCCTATATTACGCCCGCATTCCGCTGTTACCTAGAGCCCTTGGGACGAGCGCAAAAACGAGTTCTTAGAATAATTACGTCTTCTGGCTACTCTCAACCCAGCAAGGCACTGTTTATTGATTTACGCGTGTTGCCATTGGAGCTCCCTCGTGAAAAAAAGACTGCTGAATGCATTCATAACATAATAAGAAACAACTTTCCCTTTTATGTGTCTACACTTCATACTCATGCACGCGCAACTCGCAGCCATGTCCTCGTAAATTTTAACTGTGCCGCAAAAAAAAAAAAAGAAAACGTTTATGGTGAACGCATGTAGAATTTACTAGTATATACATCTAGAACAGACTGCCGCATGACCTTCAATTTGCGAACAACTTTTGTGTTGCAATAAAAACAAACTACCTTAAAACGAATGACGCAATTTGAATTCATGCTTGCAGCTGTTATTTGCACACACTCCCTTACCTATACCCATATTGTGGTGGTGATGTGATACTGCTTTTATGAAGTGATAAATTATTGCTTTATCATGTGATTTTCGGGATATGATATGATGTATTCTTTGTAACCTGAGTGACTTGATACGGTTGAGGTATTTACGATATACCCATCGCGGTGGCTCAGTGGCTAAGGCGTTGCGCTGCTGAGCACAAGGTCGCGGGTTCGATTCCCGGCCAAGGCGGCTGCTTTTCTGATGGAGGCGAAAAGCAAAAACTTCCGTGTCTACGAGATTTCGGCGCACGTTAAAGATCCCCAGGTGGTCAAAATTAATCCGGAGCCCTCCACTACGGCGCGCCTAATCGCCTGCGTTGCGTCGGCAAGTTAAACCCTACAATCAATCAATCAATTTACGATGTGAAAGCAAACATGCAAAACGAATTTACGATGTGATAGCGGACACGCAATTGCCGTTCTTTATGGCTGGTACAAATTCAATGCGCTACCGTTTATAAAATTCTAGTAATTCTGGAAATTTGCACTCTAAAGAGTATTTAGAACGCTTTTTAACGTATTTGCACGTTTAGTGTAGACTATGCGTACTGAAATGTTTAATTTAAACTAATGTTTGCCTTCGTTTTCTACATCTTTTTTATTGTACCCTTTACAAGCCGTTGGCTATGGTTTCAAGTGGTGTTTAGCGCATGTGGTCTACTGCAACAAACAATTAATCGAATTGAATGGGTGTAATACGGGCCTTAGAACTGAACCTTGCAGCACTCTAAGGAAAATAAAAACAAAAAAACACTCCCTAATACTTGAGGCTGCTACTATTTATGTCTACGTAGTGTTTTCTCTTCGTTAAATATGCTATGACCCAGTTAATTATTTCCGGAGGAAGCCCGATATCTTTCATTCTGTGAATTACTTTGAAATAAGGAACCTTTTCAATGCGACCGTAAAGGTCACTCGCGCGTCCAGATGGAGACAACGCTTTTGGGAACACTAATCTACCGGAACTTATAATTATGAGAGGTTAAAAATGACACCGGGGACTAGCAAGTAACGTTATCTTGTTGGTACCTTCGATGAGGCGACGTCATTGCTTCCACCATCCCTGCTTCCCCCGCTTTAGCCAAGTTGCATTAACAATATGCCAGAAGCCCAAGTTCGGAGGGCAATCAGATCTCTACAATGAAAACGTCCCAAAATGCGCCTGAATTTGTCACTTTTTGCGATCCCGTAATGTTAATCTGTTTCCTGTCCTATAGTTCCCCACGGCCGGCGTAAAACTTTACCGGCCACGGCCGTGTGCGTATCACCGCTTAATACAACCGCTTCACCTCCACATGAAAGGCGAAGGTGGGCTTCAATTGGTTTACATTTGGCCAGGATGAGACAAACTAAGCCCAACTTTAGTACCACAATACTAGATGAGAAAATTCGGGCCACGAACTATGTGGTATTGAATATAGTCTTGACGGCTCCCCGCGAGGCTACAGTACGAGGCTCTTTTATATCGACGTCTTACAGGCGCCACATATAGGTGGCGCACCACCTCGTCCATGGCACCAACACTCGGTTTGTTTTAGATGCGACGCTGAGAGCATCTGTTGTCGGCGGCCCTGTCCTTCCTGCGTGCGTCCGTCGTCGTCGGCATCCGCACTCTCCTCCGCTCACCCCCTTTCCTCTCCGATAGCGAACACACTCTCGCGAGGGGCATTGGATTGGATTCGATTGGCTTGGCTTGGCTTGGATTAGATTGGATTTGGATTTGATTGGATTAAAGTGGATTGTGTTGCGTCATAGCCGCGGCAGACGCACTGGCGCCGGCGCGTGCCCAGGTGAGATCGAACACTCTCTCTCAACATCTGCGGGTGTGCGGACCAGCGCTCTCTCACTGCCCCGGTGGGCGGCGCTGCGCGCGGTGCTGCGCATGTGCAGTACTCTCTCTCTCCGCGGTCTCCTCTCCTTCGGGCGCGCTGCGCATATAACCGGTGTGCCGCTCTCCGGCGGCCTTTCGGTCGACGGTTGCTCTTTGCTTGCGCTTCAACCCCCCTCAGCGTCGCATCACACCAGGGTTCCCGTGAGGGGAGGTGGGCGTAGTTTTTTAACATAGACCAAACCGTACAAGTGGGTCGGTGACATTGTTTTGGAATGGCGATCAGCGAGCACTGGAAATGGCTCAAGAGTCGAGGCGCCGGCACCGTCAACACCTTACCTCCATCTTTCCTCATTATCTTCCCTAATTAGATGCAGTGCGCATTGAACTTGGCATATTTGTATTCCAGCATGGCTATGTTGCAGTGAAAAGAATAACTATGTCATAATAATGACCTTTTTAGGAATTTCCCTTCTTTGAGTAATTCCGAAACCAATTTATAACCACGCGCTAGCCTCTTTGAACCCACTGCCCAACGCAGTATACATCACTCCTTCACTCACTCACTCACTCACTCACTCACTCACTCACTCACTCACTCACTCACTCACTCACTCACTCACTCACTCACTCACTCACTCACTCACTCACTCACTCACTCACTCACTCACTCACTCACTCACTCACTCACTCACTCACTCACTCACTCACTCACTCACTCACTCACTCACTCACTCACTTCTCGTATATGACAAGAGAAAAGAAGACGTTGGCCGCGCTCGGTAGACGCAGAAACCGGCGCTACTCCCCGACGACTAAATACTTTGCAGCACAACACAATATACCCGATGCACCGACTGATCCGACGAAGAACAGGCCAATTGACGGCTCCCTCTGCCGCATCAGGCGCGCTTTGGAGCCACGAGAGGCTCACGCTCGGTTTCACGCCAGCCCTGCGCACCTTTAGTCAACCAGAAAAGGGAGAAGCCGGGGCGCAAGTGTTCAGCACCCGCATCGAACCACGGAGACTTGGGATCGATACTCAACAAGGGGAAAATGCACAGAAATCTCCCCGAAGAATTCGACTTAAATACAAGCTTACCAGTTGAGTTTAAGTCATAGCATCCTTTGTCGAGTACCCCGACAGATAGAACCGTGTAACACCCTGCATTTGCACAAGTATGGATAATTGGCAGAAGTAACACCTTTTCTCGTTAAAACAGCGTAGCTAGAGATAATTTGTCGAACGTTATAAAAAAAACACACAAAAATACAAAGGAAAAATAAAATGTACAAAAACGAACATGTGAAAGAGTGAAAGAAACAATATGCATCCTATAGGATCCCGCAAAAACCGCAGACAAAACAAAAAGATTAGCGCAGCCTGCTCTAATGGTGCAAAGCTGGAGAAACGAAACCGCAGAAGAGACGCACACCCGGTGTTGAAAAAAAAAAGCGGGTCGCCATGAATAGCGCTAAAGACAAACAAACGAATACGATGTTGCAGCAAAGGAGTCGTTAATAAGTGTCGCCAGGTTCTCGCATCAAAGCACTTAAGCAGACTTATTTGCCTGAGGAATTTTTTGGCAGTGTTGTTCTGCGTGTAAAGATTTCCCAAAATAAACGTGCCGAACATACTGCACAAAAACGGGTCTCGAGGCGGCTAGTGATTTTTCGCAGGCTAGAAAAATATCTGTAACACACACAGCACGGCTCCCGCTGACTTCTTACTTCAGATATGGAGGAAAGCGTAAAAGAATGCCGTCGGCTTCGTAATTAGTCTAGCGGAAGCGAAATACTCGCATGCGCAGACTCGGTCCATTGTGAATAGAAACTTTCTCGCCGTACTGGCTCTGATTACACGTCATCTGGTGTAGGTGTGGCTAGGCTAAAAGCGGACGGTGCAGCCACATAATTAATCTACAAGTAAATATATACTGTGTGCCTTTTTCGTCCTTAAACTGTCTGTTATGTCTTGAATGGGAGTGCGAACCTGGGCGAATCGGTAAGGACCCACGATTAAAACAGTGCATGGTCAGGACACGAATGACAAACTACAAGGATGGGCGCTGACTGACGACTATATTTTATTGAAAGAAACCGCGAAATATATATGGAAAGTACAAGAGCACGTAGTGCCAAATATTTGTGGCATTTTGCTCTATAATGTTGCAAGGCTGGAGAGACAACGGAGCTGGCGGCTCTCCTCCCGTCGTCGGAGACCCGGCTGTTGCACCCCACGCGGATTATCGAACATGCCGCTGAAAGTTCTCATGACTAGCAGGCTTGGATCGTTTCAAAAAGTCCGATGGCTTTCACATCTCTGGTAAAGCACGCGCTAGAACCCGCGGCAATCGGCTTCGGCAACTCGACGTCTGTGCTCGCCACTTCAGGCGTGCACGCACGTGAACTGGCGAGAACAGCACGCCAGAGATCACGCCATGAACGCCGGGCAGAGTGTTCTCGAAGCTGCAGCGGGCCAACGCTGGGAGCTTGCTAGTTTTTCTTGGTATTTTTTGCGAGCTCCTCACGTGGCGAAGGCCCACGCGCAAGCCTGGACGACGCCTGGCGCTCCTCACGAGGCGCACGATCACGTGCTCTCGGCTGAGTTTTCTGGTAACTCTCGAAGGCGGAACTGAAAGCCTAAACAGCTTTGCTGTTAAAATATCCCACAAACGAACTTTCAGAATACGAATAAAAAATAGCAAAAATAAGCCAACCGCGTAAAGCCCGGTCTTTCTAAAGAATGCATAACTTGTGGAATTGGCACATTTCAATTCAAGTTTTCAATTCAAGTTTATTTTTCCCAGAATCAACTGGACGACTTCCTGGCTAAAAGCTGCTTGAACAGCTTGACAAAGGCCAGGAAGCCGTTACAAGGCACAGCAGACAAGGTAAATAAATACAGCTGGAATAAGACACGTTTTTGCTCAAGATTCACAAAAATATTTCATAAAGAAACATATTTCGGGAAGAAAAGAAAAGAAACGAACTTTTTGACTGGATCAGAAGAATTCAAAATTTAGATTCATTCTCACGCAGAAAATTCATATACACCATACGTAATCACAATGCAACAACTACGATAGCAGAAACAAACATGATGTACAACACACTGTACAGGCACACTGTACATAACAGTCAGGTCGAACACGGAAGCTAGATACAATAATGACTGAACACTCCAGATATCTTTTTTTTTGTTACAATCGCACCATGTATTTTCGAAGCTGCCTACTGCTGTATCCAGTAGTTTCTTGGTGTTTGTTTAGAGTAATGGGAATATTATGAGCTAATGATTGAAACTTGTAATTTGTACGGAAGTGTGGTACCGCCCATATATCGGTGCAGCGAGTTTTGACAGCCTGTGAGTAAGGTTGTAACGATGCCAGAAAGGAGAGGCAATTAACAATTTTGGTTGATGAAAACTTGAACATTTGCAATAGGCGGAACTCGTACATTTTATCGGCTCGTAGCAAATTATGCTCTTCAAAGGCTTCTCGGGTTGTGTCTGTGCGATTTAGATTTGATATTTGTCGAACAATTCTCCTCTGTATGGTAATAATCCTATTCATGTTGGTTTTAGTTGTTGTAGCCCAGACCAAACTACAGTAATTTAGGTATGAATAAAAAGGGCGCAGTAGATTTGAAGCTTTGCTTCTAGCGGAAGGATACTACGGCAACGCGATAGTAGTCCTATAAATGACGAGAACTTTTTGCTAAGAAAGTCAATTTGAGTGTCCCACTTTAAGTTTGATGAAAAATATACTCCTAGAATTTTGTGGTCACTGACAATGGAAACAGGCTGGTGTTCATAACTTAGCTGATGAGAAAAAGATAGTTGTTTGTTTTTAGCATGGAAGATGATGGCCTTCGTTTTCGTTGGATTAATTCTGAGCCTATTCATTTTGCACCATAAAGATATCTTGTTAAGGACGTCATTGCATTTTACAATTATGTTATCTAGATTAGAACCCGAAACAGTGAAAGTGGTATCGTCAGCGTAGATCATAAATTTAACTTCGCCATCAATCTGGACAATGTCGTTTATGTAAGTAATAAATAAAAGGGGACCCAACACACTACCCTGAGGTACTCCCTGCGAGACAGGTAGAAGGGATGACTTGTGGTTATTAATAAAAACGCACTGCTGTCGGCCGTGCAGGTAAGAGTCAAGCAAGGCCAAAGGTTTTCCGCGAATACCGTATTGTGCAAGCTTAGCAGTAAGAACGTCATGGTCAATTAAGTCTAAAGCCTTACTGAAGTCCAGAAAAAGGCCTACTGTATACAAGTTTTGTTCAATGTTTCTTATGATGTTTTCTTTTAGGGTCAATAAAGCCAACTCTGTGGATTTCCCTGCCCGAAAGCCAAATCGAGACTCAGTTAGCACTTTTTTTTGCATCGAAAACGTTTGTTAATCGGGAACCTATAATTTTTTCAAGCCCTTTGGAAAAAACAGGTAGAACAGAGATTGGTCTGTAATTGGCGGCATTGTTCCTGTCTCCCCCTTTGTATATAACTGATACTCTGGCCCTTTTCATGGCATCGGGAAAAATGCCAGACTCAATTGCTAAGTTGAAGATGTGAGCAAGTGGGGAAGTAATAAACGGCAAGACATATCTAACAGGTCTAATTTGAATGTTATCAATATCCAGTGACTTGTTATTTCGCAAAGTCATAAGCGTATTGTGGATTTCATGCTCGTCTGTTGGTTTAAGAAATACACTATCAAAATAACTACAATTGTGACTGCTGACATCTGGTGGGCAATTATCTGTTACATGTGTGTTAACAAAGTGATTATTTAAGTAGTTGGCAAGTTCTTTTCCTTTCAGTTCACGGTTGCCCACAGTTAACATTTCCACAGCAGACCTATTACTATTCCGACCGAGGACATCGTTTATCGTCTTCCAAGCAACATCAGGGCGTCGCTGAGTAATGTTTTCAAAGATATGTTGATAGTATGTTATTTTTGAACGCCGCAACTCTGTGTTCAGGTGATTTCTGAAACGTTTGAACTGTTTCAGCTTTGCCTCCGAGCGGGTTCACGAAAAAGAATGATAGAGGCGATTTTTAGCCTTTATCATATTTATGTGTTCTTGAGTCACCAAAGGCTTCCGTATCTTTTTCAATAACTTCAACGCTGTGATTTAATTAAATTTTACTTGTTATATAGGCGTATTTGGAGATAATATGTCCCATAGAAATTTCAAGAACCAATTACTACAAAGTACAAAAAAATAAAATTTTCCATGCAATGTGCATGTCCACTATTTTTTGTACCCTGAGTAGGCCCCTGAGCCGACAACCATGGGTTCTAACATTATGATGCTTAGAAGACTTTCGCATAAATATATTGCAGAAAGTTTCCAAATTGTCAACTAATGCTTTCTTTCAAGCCACTCTGTGATTCATCTAACCTCATTAATGCAGCCTTCACTATGTCCACGTGCATTGCTTGAAAAATAACTTATCCAGCGCAAAACAAGCCCTGCCATATCATGTGAAAGTACGAAGGCACCATGAATGGTCGGGGGGTACCGTACACCAACGTTCTTTATGTTGGAATCGCTAGTCTTCCCGAACCGAATACACAGCGCATCGTGACAGCCACTTTTTGTTTTCCTGGTTTGGCACCATTTTTCTCCATTCTGAAGGTACCAACCACATTTAAACTACCAAATATGATTGATGAAATAACTTGGCCAATTATTTTGCAGACATAAGGCGTCCCACTTTTTTGTCTTGTCCACTATTTTTGCTGCATACTCGCCCAAGAACGCTAAGGCAAGAACGTGCGCAGTAAGGAATGACGAGAACGCAAAGGCAGGCATCAGCTGCAGCAGGACATCGTGCCGAACAAGCTCGTATTCTTGACGCCAAAACCATCTGTCTCGGACATCTGGAGAACTTCGGAGGGAAAAGTTGGTTTGGCCGGCAGAGACTGTTCGTACGGCCTGGCACTTGTTTTCTCCTGCTTCATGCCAGCGGTTCCGAAGTGTTCTTCATCGTGGCTTTGTCCCACTGCCCTGCGGTAAAAAGGAGACGTGACTGGGGAATCAATAAGAACCTTCTAGCAGCTCACGCGCAGGTGCAGCTCTCCAGTACCCACAGGCCGTGCGCTTTCATACCAGCATCAATGCCGTGTCTCCGAGGAAATGTCTGCCATAAGAAATTCTGTGGAGCCCTTGGGCTCAAGAGTTCTTTACTACTTCTGGGAGCGCCAGGTGCCGAATACGTTTCCGGAAACGATTGTTTTCATTTTGAGGCCACGAGTTAACGGAACGTGCTATGTCGAATCGCCGGATCCGCTGCTATTTTAAATATAACTGAGTACCTGTACTAAGATCGTTGCCAAAGAACAAAATTTGGAACTGCTGACGAGTGCAACAAGTCGGCGAAGTCCTCCCTCAGCGGAAACTTTGTGGTTTACTTCTTTTGCGCCCACCCCAGGCAGGACAGTTACATTTTTAGCAAACTGTCGGGATTCGCCGAGAAACTGTGAAGCTAACAGGCGTCCTACCCTGTTACAAAATTGCTCTGTGAAAATTCCACGCTTGCCAGTTTTCGCAAACAAAGTTCTCTCGTATAAGCTGTTTAGTAAGAAGAGAGGTCTAAACCTTGAGACATAAGGACACACTTTCGCACTTTCCTTGTGACGCCATAAAAGCGACATTTTCAGCGTTCAAGAACAGGGCTCAAAAGAGGGACGCGGACACAGCTCTAACTAACAACAGCTGAAAGATTTATTCAGAAGAGTGAGGATAAATACCCTAAAACAAAAATAACAAGTACACTCAAAGTATGTAATCTTCTCCTCTCATCGAAGGTAGTCCAAATATTACCGTTTGTTGCCGGATAAAGCTAAACAGGGAATGCTAATGCAGTCGTTTTCAAGCCTGCAAATCGAGCAACGGCTCGATTATTTCTCCTGTTGCTCTGTCATGACCATTACATATCAGGCTAAACTTATCATAGCGCATTTTGAGACTGCATTGTTTGTACTGATATGGAAGGAGCCCTCCTACCACGAGTTTCTAGACATTGCTGTGGTGATCTAGAAGCCTGTCGCTTACGCAAATTCCTGAGTCGGCTGGTGTACTGTTTTCTGTGGGACAACGTCAATGAGTGAGCAACTTATTCCTTGCAGGCCAGAAATTATTCGCCATGCTTTTTGCCACAATCTAAACCTTCTTTGTTTCTTGAATTCACTTTTACGCATACTCAAACGAGTTTTTCACTTGCCGAGGAAATATCTGTGAAGGCACGCTTACCACTCTTCTTTTAAGTTCTTCGGAACTGCGTGAATGCATGTTTTATTTCCTTTCCTTATTTTCCTTATTTTCCTCCTTCCTTTTCTTGAATAGCTGTAAGACGACGTTCCGGCTCTCTACTTCAGCCCAATCTGCGCATGCTAGCTGTACCTGCAAATAAAAGACACGCGGGGTAACCAGCAATGAACAAGCGAGTTTACTGTTGTCTTAATGAAACTGAAAATATATGTGCAGGACCTTAGGAAGACATTGCTAAAGGACGATTTAGTCTGTGCCCCTTTTTGCGAGCTTCCAGGGCGCGGACAAATAAGCGGGGAGTGGTTCCGTGTTTCACTCACCGCGGTGTCTGAGTGACTAAGGCGTTGTGTTGCTGTGCCCAAGGACGCGGGTTCAATCCCGCCTGCGGTGGCTGCTTTTCTGGTGGAGGCAAAAAACGAGAACGCCCGTGTGTCGACATTTCGGTGCTCGTTAAAGATCCCCTCATGGTGAAAAATATTCCGAGGGTCTTCTACTACGGCGCGCTAAGAACCCGAGGTGTAGCTTCGGCAAGTTAAACCCCACAAGCACTCAATTTCATGTTTCGTGGCCGATGTTCTCGAAAAGCATTGGATTAAAAAAATAAAAGACGTTCAACAATAAATCAAATTATTTTTTGTTATCACTTACGACGGCATTCTGAAACTGTTTGACGGGCTCAATGTTCGATCAGCAATCGGTCCTGACGAAATTATCTCCTACGTATGAAGGCTTGTGCCGAGGTGTTAGCTCACTGCCTGATCTTGCTTTTTAACGGCGAAGCTGTTTAGCAAACCGTAATTTGTCGTGTGTGCAGTTAAAAATAGCAGGAAATCGCCGTGCGAGCGCAGGTGAGCGCTGGCTCGTGGAGACCGCTATGCAGTTAACAAAACCAAGAAAATGCGAAGCGCTCGCGCGTGCGTGCCTCGCAGCGACCACCCAGCGTCCCCGGCGCACGTTTGCAAGCCAAGCGTACCCACTTAGGGAGATTGGCCAAGATTGCCACCCACCTCCTAACAAAAAAAAAACAGCTCCAGCGTTCACCGTATTCGTGGCAACACTAGCTCGGAACGAGAAAGACATCATCGCGTATGCCCCTCCAAGGCGATGCCCAAAGATTATCACGGCCAAAAAAATGAAAGATGCTCACACTTTTAGCAACAGTGACGGAGTAAAGGTTGTTGCGGCAGCGAAGAAGAAGCAAATCGGCTGCAATCGTGGACGTAAACCTTCGTGATGGACGTGAAGGTTGCGCACAGCTGCGCTACCCTCACGTCATACGCGTTAGTGTGAGCCTCCTTCATTTTGTACAACGCAGTGTCTAGAGTGCCGTCCGACGGCACTGTAGCTGATCACTGCAGGCATGGCTACAGTGCCGTCCGACGACATTCGAATATTTAAGGCTAGGCTAGCAGCGGCCGGAGCGTCTGTCGTTGTAGTGTAGAGGATCCGTCTTAGCATCTTGATCCCAAGGACGGTTGGTCGAGACCGGCCTTTGCCTTGGTTTTTGTTTTTTATCTTAAAATTGAACTATAATTTTTATGCCTTAGGTTACTTTGGGTGTTTTAAATTATTTCTTTGTGTGCGTTAGGCTATCTTATGTTATGTATCCCGGCTTTACGTTATCTAGAGCGATGTAGTGCAAGGCGCGCCAATTTTATCACAAAACGCCGGTGGACGTCGATATAGTGGAGTGCTTATAAAACCGTCGGACGGCACTCTAGACACGGCCTTTGTATAAAGCCCTTCCGCACGAGTATTTTGCCCACCAAGTGGAGAATTGCAAACATAGTCCCAATTCACACAAGTGCTCCGAAAAGCATTGTTCCTACAGGCCAATGTCGCTCACAAGCGTATGTAGCAAGACCTCAGAACATATAATTTACAGGCCTATTATGAAGCACCTGGAAAATAATAACTACTTCACTCAAGCTCAACATGTCTTGAGGTACGGTCTTTTGTGCACGACATACGCAGTTACTGGAATTAAGCCATGATTTACTTCGCAGTTTTGACCTTGGCTCACAACTTGATTGCATTTTTTGGATTTTAGAAAGCGTTTTACTGTGTACCGCGTAATCTTCTCTTACGCAAACTGTCCCGTCTTGTGATATCCTGATGGAGGCGAAAAGAAAAAAACTACCGTGCGCACGAGATTTCGGCGGATGTTAAAGATCCCCAGGTGGTCAAAATTAATCCTGAGCCCTCCACTTGTTTTGAGGGAGGCGAAAAGCAAAAGCTCCGGTGTTTACGAGATTTCGGCGGATGTTAAAGATCCCCAGGTGGTCAAAATTAATCCTGAGCCCTCCACTTGTTTTGAGGGAGGCGAAAAGCAAAAGCTCCGGTGTTTACGAGATTTCGGCGACGTTAAAGATCCCCAGGTGGTCAAAATTATTCCGGAGCCCTCCATTACGGCGCGCCTCATTGCCTGCGTTGCGTCGGCGCGTTAGACCTTACAATCAATCAATCAATCAATCAATCAATCAATCAATCAATCAATCAATCAATCCTTCTTGGGATACACCCCAGCGTTATCAATTGGATCATTTCTTAGCTTTCGTCAAGATCTGAGCATCTCGTGATAAATGGCTCTAAATGAGACCATGTTGATTTTACCTCAGAAGTGCCTGAGAACTCGGTATTAGGGCCTTTATTATTTTTGGTTTATATCGACGATATTGTGAAAGGTTTGTCATGCAAAGTTCATTTGTAGGCTGATGACTGCGTACTGTACACTAACATTGAAAGCGTTTACGATAGTGGTTCCACGCGTCATGACTTGGACGTGTTACAAAGTTGGTGTGAGAAGTGGCACATGTCCGTGAGTATGTCCAAGTGTAAATATGTCTGCTTTAGTCGCAAATGTACTTTGATTGGGTATCGGTATTTCTAATCCAGTGTTTATCGTGCGGAAGTTTTAATGTGGCGGAAACCCGTTGAATTTGTAACAAGCAAAGCTTACAGGACAATAAATTTCCCCAAGCAAAATTTTCGAAATGCGTCAGCAAATCTAAAAGAGCTTCTGTATGTTTCGCGACCTAATCTAGAGTACGCCTGCGTGGTTTGGGACCCGCATTTGGTCAGTCTATACGACGCCCTTGTGCGCGTACAGAACCGAGGGGCCCGTTTTATCACCAATGATTTTCACTCACCACAGTGTTTCGGCTATGAAAGAGTCTCTCAGATGGGAGTCATTAGAAAGATGGCGCGGGCGCAACAAACTTTAACCGTTTTATAGTGTATAGTTTAATAAATCAGGAATTGATAAGCGCTTGTTCCTTCACCCACCATGCTTTGTATGAGCGCGCTGTGACCATAATTTCAAAGTTCGTTAATTAGGCTGTCATACCAATGTTTTCCAAACCTCGTTTTTTCCACATATTTCTCTTTGGAAGAAAATGCGAATCACATAGTTGAATGCACAACTGACGGAGCATTTAGTGCATGTATTGGCCATGTGACCCTATTTCTGTTTATTGCAGCCAAACTGATTGTTTATGCACTTGTATTTCTTTTTTGTACCCCCTCCCTGCAAAAAATGCCTTACGGAGCGGCAGGTAACCTGAAATAAATGTCTTATGGAACTCTGCAGTTTTGTAGGTCACATCAAGGCGTTCGAGGGATTCCCGAATTGTTTAAGATGCAAAAAAATCCCGGCCATCTCCTCTAGCGTGAAACCTGCGGAGGAGCGAAACATGCAGTGTATGTGTTCTTTTGGCGCCTTGGCGTATTTGCCCACTGAGATGAAACCAATCACGGGTAGAGGTATACAGCTTTGCTATAACACTCTCGTGCCTTTGAAGCATGAAGCGTTCTAGCGCGAGGCGTTCTTTTATTACACGTTTTTGTCCACGTAAATGAAACGTTCTAGCGCGAGGCGTTGTAAAACGAGTGTCCCGGTGTTTTAGTTCCGTGACTACATGAAAGGACGACGACCACAGCAGACGCCGACAGCCCGGGGCCCTAAGGGGCTTCGGCCCTAAAAAAAACTGTTGCTCTCGCAAGCTGAAATGTCCAAGTAAGCCCCAAAATTGCCAAAGATTTACAATTCTCGTTGCTTGAAAGCACAAGCTCAAAATGTTGTAGAAATCAAGAAACATCACTTAAAACTGGACAGAGACGGAACCAATACATACGTTTCTGTACTATTTTCTGTGAGAATTTCAGGTTTATAAGAAGTTGAAAAAAGTATGGCAGGGCCTCTTTACTACTTTGATAACTGCTTTTAACATCGCTCTAAAATCTACCGATAACATTGTAAATACCGAAATTTGAAGGTTTCTTCAACATTAATTGCATTTCGGCGTTAAATACCATCCGAGAAAAGTCGTTCGTCAGCAAATCTGGCGCTTTTAAAGAAAAGAAGGCTGTGTTTTGTATTATTACTACAGTCTACATGGTACGGTAAGGGTATGTTTATTTAGAATAATGTTAACGACTGAGCGCTTAAATACCGTGCGCATGAGAGACAACGTTTCTGGTACTGGCATGCTTGCTGTCATAGGGAATTAAGTCTGTTTTGTGATATTCTTCTTGCTGTTGGCTTGTTGGCGTGATTACGCATTCAGAATTTGTCTACACGACACACCTGTCGCATTCCTCTTGCTTGAGTCAACTTTTGTATCGGCTGTACTTGGAGCAGCAAATGTATCGAATAAGTTAAAAAGTGTGCACTAAAGGAATCTAGGACTTTGACCAAACAACAGTGCATTTTCCTTTCCTGATTGCCGCATAGAGCATCATTTCACGTTCACAAATTTTTCATGTATTTTATGGGTCCAAATGACAAAGACCATCTACCATTGAAGCAGCTGTCGATAAAAATGGCGAACCTTGGGCAAAAGAACCGCTTTCCACCTTCTGACTGCTTGTCTACATCCTGCCTGCGCCACTCTGCAGATTTTGCAGACCTAGACAGCCCAGCTGTAGAATAACTGAAAAGGAGTTGTTTCACATCGCCACCCACAGAGCCAAAAAAAATTCACGCATCTCCATGAAGTGAATCATGACGAGTGGGCGAAGGACTGGGCATTGTTCTTACCGTAAATCACCTGTGACATTCCCCACTCGTGCACGTAAATAAGTGACAACGCGTGGGTACAGTATATACAATTCCAATCCAACACAATACAATACAATTCAATTTAATCCAATCCAATCCAATCCAATCCAAATCCAAATCCAATCTAATCCAATGCTCCTCGCGCATGAGCAGCACGGCTCTCCAGGAGCCATTCGAACCTGCTCAACCCCTCTCTTTCTCTCTCTCCCTGTCTCTCTCTCTCTCTCTAACCCTTTGTGAACATTTCATTTTGCTCTTGTTAACCTTCAGTGAACCTTTTGTTTACAGCCCAGGCGGCACAGAAAGTGTGCCCCAAGACCGGCCCGTCTATGGCCGCTTTCTGGCATGTCCGGCCAGCATCCGGGTTCTGGCAGCCACTGATCATACGTTTAACAGCCGAAATTCGGCAACCAGCGCTTCGGCATTTCCCCGGCCGCCCGTGTTCAGACACACAACGGCAGGTACCCAGATGCCAGATATTCAGTTCACTTTCGGCTGCCGATGTTCAGAGAAAGAACGGCCGAAGTTTGGGACATCCGTTTTTACTTTGGAAAGCGGTGTTCAACCGAAGCACGGCAAGCGACCGGCCGCAAAAGTTTTTCTTCGAAAGAAGACCGGCCTGAGTGCGGCTGCCGCGGATTCACTTTTTCAACACTGAATCGCGCGTCCGGCGGCAGAATATTCGCTTTCTTCAGGCAACCGCTGTTATGAGGGAAACCGGCCGACGTACGGCCTCAAAATGTACGTTTTTCATTCGGTCAGCCGTCCTCGGCCGGATTACGGGAAGCGAGCGGCCGCAGAATATTTGGCAACCGGTGTTCAGGAGGAGACAAGCCGACGTAAGGCTACAGGTTATGCGTCATTCTTTCGATAAGCGGCGTACAGCCGAATAAGGGCATGCGTCTGGGCGCCGGAGCTCAAGCACTATTGGTTGGAAAATGACCGCGCGCGCGGTGTGGGACCGGTTGTTTCCAGAGTGAAGAAAAAGCCGTTAGGGAACCGAACGACGCAGACGCCTTTAATCTGCTCGGCGTTTCTACGTTTTAAATGAATGACCTTCGTTTGTCAAACAGTAATGAGTGGTTATAATAGGTGAACGGGCAAGGTGCAAGGGCTCGCTGGACATTACCAGGCCATCGGAATGTCATTTATTGCCACAAGAAGACTGTGCCACACCGACGGGTCAGCTAAGCCTCGCCAGTCATAACAGCTACCCCGCCTCTCCCGCCGGCTTCGTCGACGCTCATCAGCTCTAGGCTATTCGACTCCTGAAGAAATGGAGAGCATTGGAGACATCGACCCGGCAGAGATATCCGACCCGAGATGGCGGTGGTTCACCGAACATAACAGGCTTTAAAGGGCGTCAAGCAAGCGGCCGCCGGACAGGAGCCAAATCGGTGCCATCTCAAGTACTCCCCACCAAAGAAAGGCAAGGGCGTGCAAAAGCGCATGTTTTCGGTTATAGTTTTTCAATTAATACTGTGAAAAACAATGTTGCACTATTTGGTTGGTGATAAACGTAGAAGAGACTCGCTCGTGCATTGGTAGGATCAACTTCATGCCCTGCACTATGTTACTTCATCGGATTTTATGACTGCCAATTTAAAAACAAGTGTCATTTTAAATTTGCGATAGCCACACAGCCTTGTCAATTACGAAGCCTGGATGTTAGTTTAGTGGCGAAGTTTGAAGGTGAGCTTAGCTAAACTTGGAATATGATTCATTTGGTTAAACATAAACGCCAGCATCGTAGCAAACACGGATTTCGTCAGGTTTTTCTTGTTCAACGGAGATTGTTGAGTTCACGTGCGATTTGGCGCTAGCAATAGATAAGCTTAAAGTAGTTGACTGTATTTTCTTGGACTTCAAAAATGCATTTGACGGTGTTCCACATGAGCTTCTTTTTAGTACATTGCGGACTATAAACTGAATGAATCTGTTATTGCATGGATAGCCCAGTATCTCTCTAAGACAGCAGTCGGTCACTATCAATGGTTGTTCTTCCGCATATGTTAACATAACCTCAGGAATTCCCCAAGGCTCAGTTGCGGGCCCTCTTTTGTTTCTGTTATACGTAAATTATATTACTATTGGTCTCAAATGTTTGTTCAAAATGGTCGCGAATGACAGTGTAGTTTACAGAACTGTAGCGAAAGAACGTGATTTCGAATACCTGCAGCATGATTCGAATTTAATAACATCATTGTGTGCTGATTCAGAAAAGTCGTTGAATTTAAAAAAGTGTGTTAATGTCGCCTTAACAAGAAAACCTTCAATCCAATTGAATACGTATACTGTAAATTACGCTGCTTTAAGAACGGCCGGGGAATATAAATAACTAGGAGTTCTTATAATTAGTGGTCAGAGGTTAAATAGGCACGTTCACAACATAAAAGTTACGACTGCACGTGTTTTGGGCTTTCTGAGACAAAATTTCAGCGGACCTCCATCTAGCTTAAAAGAACAACCAAATTTCGCTCATGTGCGCTCGATGTTGGAGTACGCATGTGTTTTCCGGGATCTCGACATCAAAGAGCTGGTTGATACGCTCGAAAACATACGGAATAGGGCAGTGCGATTCGCATTAGGCAATTGCCACTGTAAACTGAGCATGAGGGAAAGTAAAAGTGAACTTAAATGGCAAGACGTGGAAGATCACAGACGAAACCTCAGGTTGAAATTCTTTCGTAATATCTTTTAGTCGAAAACTGGAATCGAAGGACAAAAGTATATCCAAGCGGCATTCTACATATCCCATAGTGGGACCGCAATCCTAAAGCAAATTACTTACTTTCCTCTAAAGGTGACACCTTGCGTGATTAATTTTACCTTAGATCAATACGAGAGTGTAATTATCTTCCATGTATTATTTTATCCACTGTTGACTACTTTCGCCATGCTTTGTAGAATTATTTTCTTATTTGGTCTCAAATTTGAAGCTTAGTGTTATGTATCTTCCTGCTGTAATGCGAGCAAAGGCGAAGCCGGTTTCAAATAAATAAATAAATAAATAAATAAATAAATAAATAAATAAATAAATACACTTGCGAACCGCAAGTTCGCCCTCGACGGGTTAAGAGTCTTACGCATTCAAACTCAACAAATGAAATATTTATTGTTTTATTCTTTACACTATTGAAGTTTTGCTGTATGCATACTACCATTGCTATGTTATTGGTTTGAAACAAATTATAGAACTCTAGTCTTGCGCCTTTCCTTGCGTGAACACAGAAGGATACAACTGCAGCCACCAGAAGCAGGGCGTCATTCGCAACGCGCCTGGAATTTTTTTAGCGCAGTACGAGATTGGAGGAAACTTACGTTCTTTTGGACTATTAAGTGGTTTGCACGTAACTCATGAAAACAACATGAAAAATAGATTTCAAATAAAGTACTTGTTCGACCTCTCCTTGGATCAGCCCTGTGAAAGATCATCAGAAAAGTTGATCCAGTAGAAAATTTCTTTGAAAGAAAAATGGTCAAGAACTAGGCATACTTTTTGTGTGAAAGAAATTATATTGAATGCTCCTGAGTGTTTTCTGGATTACCAAAACGCTTCTTAGAGGCATTCGCGCCGGTTTTCTTTACAACAAAACTGGTCAAGCAACTTTTGTAAAAATAGTTGATTTAGTCAGAGCATGAAAGTACCCAGGACGATTGTCCTAAATGAAATGGTCTAAAAGCGGCACGTTCATCTTTGTGCAATTCAACAGACTCCTCCTCCACCCCACCTCCTCCTTCACCGTTTCTTACAGGTAAGCCGCCCCACAGAAGATATCAGGACCTGTACAATACATCTATTCCAGCTCTACAAAGAACTGAATATTTTCTGTATTCGACAGTAAAAGAGGCACAGCAATTAAAGGAACGACAATTTTGAGCACAGTTTAATAAATGAATTTTGGTGTCAACTAACTCTGATAATTAGGCAAAGCTGCGCTGAAGGCCGGACGGCTGGCGGTTGCGCGCGGGCTCACTTTGATGTGGCTGCATTGGACCCAAAATGCTGGGTTTGTTCTGCTGCACACCGCGACTGCGTGCGCGACATGCAGTGACCGGCCTCAGTACAGTTAAAGTACTGTGGCGGAACTCCAATTCCCGTAGCACAGCCGTATTTCCGGCAGCTTTAGTGCGGCTGGAGTCCGACGACTGCATCTCGGCTGTCCTCCGGTGGCCGTACTTCGGTCGTACACGGGTAGCTTTGGAATGGCCGGAGCCCTATAGCTGGAATCTGGTCGTATGAACGTAAGCCGGTCGACTGGCCGACGGACACTGGCCGTTGGACAGCCATGGGAGTACGGCCGTATACGGCCAAAAGGGCCACATTTGGACACGGTCCGAACATGGCTGCCGGAAAAAGGTCGTGCAGAAAATCACCGGCCAGAGTACAGCGGCTGGAGTTTGGCCGAAGAGTCCTGTGCTGCCTGGGAGATGTTTCGATTTACACGGTGCTGTGTCGTGAGCATGGACACCGGACGTCGGGCGCCGGACAAGCCTCGGACTTAAGGTGATTCGCCCTTACAAAAATACCTTGCCCTCCATTATTTCCGAAAGAAACTCTCCAGTCACACAAGAGGCTACATATTTTCGGAAGAGTTTACTTTTCCCCTCGCTGTTCTGCACAAATGCGGCATCCTGCAGTCCCCGTGAGTTGTGATCATGAATCTGTCGCCTGTACAATGGGAACGCTAGGATGTGCTTTTTTATTATTCGGAACGAAGCCATTCAATGTTACCATTGTTCGAGATTCAAACTGCGACATCCGCGCCTCTATTGAGGGCAGTTTATATTTGTCGCTTTCATGTATTCTGATAAACGACTGAAGTGAGAATTATTGGAGCTTTTGGACTGTGGTGCAATGGCCTGCACGTATCCGTGCAAAATTGCTGTTTCGTGTTTTCACTGCAAGAACGACTTCGTAACGTGTGGCTAGCCGGTTAGATGTTAAGACGGCTAGGATATCGCCTGTAGCTGCCTAGCTGCCGAAGAACTGCGTCATTTGAAGTGCTGTAGGAAATAAGGCGGCCTTTCTGCCTTGCATCCATTTCCAAGACGACGACGCTAAATTCTGCTGCCTGTCTGTCCATCGTTTGGTTTTGTTCCTCTACTGCCTCCTTGCTGCGGTGCACTTGCTTGGACGATCACTTCTCGCTGCTGAGGAGATTAAGCGCACGTAATAGAACGTTTTGTGGAATGAAACACCTCGCAAAATGGAATGCTCCCGAAGGAAGCGTTTTTGTTGCGGACACCAGATGCCGGCCCGTTTGCGCAATGGACTATTTAAGAGCCTCGCCTTAAAAGCAGCTAACATGAACAAAACAATGGGCAGGCCATGCAGAATACACCCACGGCATCTGGGTTTATTTTTTTCAATTACTAATTTCGAAGTTATTCCCGGTTTCGAATTTGCTGCTGTTTTTACTTGCTTTTGAATCTTGTTTTTTTTTGTTATTTCTCTGCTCTTTTTTCTCAGGGACCATTCCCCCTCCTTGAACTTTTAAATTTCATGGGCCACTCGTGGAAATGTTATCTTATTGCAGCACACGCTCCCTTTTAACCGAAAGACCATTGTGAAGTATTTTCTTTGCACCTGTTCTAATTCGGCTTCAAATATTTGAGTTCTGTTTAACGTTGAGATCCGTATTCACGCGTCATTCCAAGGATGCCTTCTGAAAAGTGGCATCAAAAATATTCTTCCCTCTAAAAACAGTACGTATTTCATAGAAACGGCGGCATTTGCTTCCTTCAAAAGTGCATGCAACCTCTTTTCATACCACAAGCAACGTGCAGCACTGTGGAGGCTACATTGTTGTCAACAGTCCGTCCTCTCAGGGCGCCTAACTCACCGCGAAAGAAGCGGCAAAAGGCGCCGGGGCCTTGCGGTTCCACCTGCCGAGAAGGGAGAGGGAAATGTCTTTTCACGCTACCTTCATGGTGCGTTAGGCGCCCCTGTTGAGAATAATGTAGCCTACACGGTACTTCACGTAGCTTGTGGTATGAACTATAGGTTACGAGAGGTTTTGAACCGGCAGGGTGTCAAAATGGTGCTTTACTCCTTACTCTCACTTGAAACCGCCATATTTCACTAAATGTCTACAAAAGTATTCAATGCTGGCATGCAAATTTTTAATTTAGAGAGTGAATGAACAAAAGAAGCCTCAACTGGGAACTTTAATATTTTACCTTCAGCGGTATCCCTGCAGGTTCTGATGAATTTCCAAAACTATGGCGACATTTCTTGCTTATTTTTTCGCGCTTTCATTATAGGTATGGGGAAATATAGCACAAGCTTAATTTTAATTGTTTTATATATCTCGAGAAGCTGTTCAGGAAACTAATTAGTTCCCCTGTAATGTCATCCCTGCTAAAGTAGGGGACCTAATGTTTTAATCAGCACCCGGTTCCGCTTCGTTTCGTTCCGCCGTTGTCGGCGATGCAGCGAAAGACAGAAACCAAGCAAAACAAAGGCGCGCAGTATTAAGTTGCGGGTTCATTAGCAGGCAGCAGCATCCGCTGTTACCCAATCCCCTCCTACTCGAGACGACTCGTAACAGGACCTATTAGGGCGATATAGTTTCTATGCGAGCGGGACTGATTCAAATTTCTGGAGGTGGGCAGTTCGCATCCGCTAGACTAATTAAAAAGGCGACGCTTTTTTCTGCCCTTTATTTTATCCCTGTAGCAGTAGTAGTTGTAGGGGAAAAAATTGAGCCTTTCCACTTCCATCATGCCGCAGGGTTAGAAAGCAGCCGAGAACGTGGTTCCCTTGCCCAATACAGGCAACACTCACAACCCATACAGACCAATATCACTCACTAGCGTACCATATAAAATTGATGAGCGCTTTATCCACCGTCAATTAGTATTTTCTCGAAATCGATTCGTTTTTCAGCAACTATCACAGAAATGACCAATTTCGCTCATGCGAGACTCATTTGCTTAACCTCACTAATGACCGACTTGGCTCCGTTAATTGCCCTCTCATTATTGACTGCATATATATAGATTTCACCGAGGTCGTTGATACCGATTACCCTAAGCTACTAGGCACTCAATCTAGATCGACATATTCTATCATAATTTGAGTGTTGCAAAAACTCCATTTATTCAAGTGGAAGGAGGTTCGCTCTCGAAAGTGAAACAAACCCTCAGTCTAGGACACCTGCGGTGGCTGGGGATCTATGTAGCCGCTAATGACTGTAACTGTGCAAAACTAACTTCTGGCGTCCCATAGGGCGCCGTGTCAGGACCAGTATTGCTCTCAGTTATGTTATTCACAGAGTTGCCAAATACGATATCCGGCTTGCTGAACATAATTATTAACAACTACTTGCCGAACACACTATATCAACCATCAGGCTTTAGCAAGACTTGGTAAAGGGGGCCACGGCAAGTCGCAGCCTAGGTTTACCGGAATAGGGATGCCCTCCAGCGGGCGAGTGCCCTGTTGTGAGCACTTACGCTCATCAATAAAAGTTTATTCTCTTTCTCTCTCTCTCGCAGAGGACTGTGGTATATCGAGAAAATTTTTTAATCCTGCCAGTGAAACCGTGCTTTAATCTGATCGAGATAACATTTCCACTTGGCGTGATACATGGTTAATGATGTTCAATCAGATAAATGCAAAGTAATGCAAATAACTCGTGGAAAACATAATGCTACAGCATGGAGTTACATGCTCAGCCTCAACCTCATTCCCCTAACCAAAGTGGCGCGTTACAAAGATAGCGGCGTCTAGATCTGTATCGAAAAAATTTCCGCACCGAACAGATAAAAAATGACGCAAATCGCATGCTTGATATCTTTACGGTGAAATTTTGCTCTTGCTTCAGCAGATGTAAAGCCTAAGGTCGAGAATGCGTCGTCTATTTGGGAACCACACGTCTTCTCACTATTTCCTATTATTGAAGCCATTTAGAATCGCTCGGCCGGACTAACTACCATTTCCATTCATTCATCCATAAAACCAAATCTGACTGGAACTACCTCCGCACCTGCGTTGCTCCCATCCACCATCCAAAGAATTTGAAAATGGCCATGTTACGTGATTATTTGTTTTAGAGCATCAATGGCTTACCCGTGATGTTTTGGCACTGATTTAAAAAAAAACGCTTTGGGCAAGGTGTAGCCAAGGCCCTGATAACGCAGGGCTACGCCACGAGTTCCGTATAACAAGAAATAGAGCGACCGCGCAGATTCGTTTGTTACAGGCGATTGTGCGCCGCACAATTCATTGATTTTATTGATTGATTATCAGGTTCAACTCCCCGACGCAACTCCAGCGATAAGGCTCGCCGTAGCGGAGGGGCTCCTGATTAATTTTGGCCACCTGGAGATCTTTAACGTGCACCGAAATCTCGAACACAAGGGCGTTTTTGCTTTTCGCCTCCATCAGAAAAGCGGCCGCCACGGCCGAGAATCGAACCCGCGTCCTTGTGCTTAGCAGCCCAACGCCTTAGCCACTGAGCCACCGCGGCGGGTGCGCCGAACAATTCAAAGCGTCTAGTCGCAATATGCGTACAACTTGGTCCTTAGTACATTAGTTACGGGATAACGAGCGGCGGTCTAAAAAAAACAAGAGACATGATAGAACGTAACTTCGTTTCCGCTACTTTAGACCTAGCCAACACATCCAATAAAACGTTTTCATTAGAACAAAACGAACCAGTGCAGTGAGCAAGTCTCAATATATACTATCCAATCATGTGTCGTCGTCCACATTTATTCCGGTTTAACATTTACTCGTGCTCCTTATCATAGTCAACAGTTTAAGCCGCAACAAATCATCACGGCTTTAAAACATACACAGATGAGGTATCTGTAGAAATATAACGTATTTAAATCTGTGTTTTATTTATATTGAACAAAACAATGGAGCATTGCTCTTGGCCAGACAGGCTAAAATGCACACACGTGGTTGCCCTCTATTAAAGCGGCAAAAAAAGAATCCTTCAAACTACCGCCCAATATCGTTTATATTGTGTTTATCGCAAATCCTTGAAAAATCCCATATTGGGTGTCATGACTGCCTTTGTAACAAAAAAAGCAGTTTCTAAGTAAGCTACGATGGAGGTTTACCTCCAACGCGGGCACGCAGGTGTTACTTGGAATATTTGTCTGATGCGCTTCATAGCAGCATAGAAGAGAGTGATTTTTTGTTTGGGTTATTTCTTTATATTGAAGTAGTACTGACACCAAAATTTTGTGTGCCTTTTCATTGATTGCACCAGTGCTGAAGGGTCCGGGGAACCCGAAACAGCCCGTTAAATACTTGTGCGCGCGATAAGTATTTACAATAAACGGCATGAAAATCGTGGTTTCGCACGCTTCCAGCCCGGAGGGCGCGTGTGACAGAATCACGGCATGACCTCACCTTTTTGTACGGACGTCAAAACACTGCAAAGGCCGGTGGAGACGTTGTTTTCGACTAGTCTGCCGCCGGAACTGAGCGGATGAGCGGCCTGAAAGCGTTAGGCCTTGCATTGCGACGGAAATTTGATGGCCGCTTTAAGTAAAAGACCTGACGGCGACTTTTGTTGCGACGATGGGCTTTATTATCGGCTTCTTTCCCGCGTGTGGAACGTTCTTTTTGTCAAGAGTGCATTTAAGGGCAGCGGCTATGCCTCTAATTCTGGCTGCGTGCATCACTTCGTGAACGCGCCTAGCGCCCAAACGACGCTCGCCGGGTCGCACACGTGAAGTGACGTCACGAGTTTCTGACGAGAGCTGGAGGCAGACGGCTGCGTAACTCCTTTTCCCTCTAACGGAGTGTTGTCACACTGACGTCCATTTGCTGCGCACTGCTTCGCGTGGTGTTCCGTCGGCGGGATAAATTACATGAAATTGAAGTATGTTCCACGCGTCGCAGGCCGCTGATATTTCAGCCAAGGTATTCTGTTGAGTAAAGGAAGGGAACTGGGCAATAATATTAACGCCGACTATTGGTGTCAGTATCTCTTTAAGGAAGCGATTAATACAGTGAAACATCACATAGTTTGTGATAAATCATACAATTATAGTTTCCGCGGACCATTTCCATCTCTGCTTCAAAGTTACCTTCGGGATCGTTCTCAAGTGGTGTCACTTAGATCAGTGCTGAGTGATTGTACCAGCCTTAAACGTGGTGTCCCACAAGGATCTATCTTGTCACCTCTTCTTTTAACGCGTAGCATTCCTTGCCGAGTACCCCCACAGACGGCACCATGTAACACCCTGTATTTCGAAAAAATGCAGATATGGCGGAAGTTCCACCTGTAGTAGCTATAGTAGCGTAAATTGAGATAACTGGCCGCCTGAAATTTTGTAAAAATAAAAAAATACGAAAAATAAAAAAATACGGAAAATGGGGAAACGTCTAACTTCCTGCATTTTGCGAAAGTTCCACCTGTAATCGTTATAGTAGCGCAAATGGAGATAATTGGTCGATCGGATTTTTTAAAAACTAAAGAATAACAAAAATATGAAATAATTACGAAATCTGGCGAACGGTGTAACGCCTTGCCTTTCCACAATAATGCAGATTTCGGGAAACATCAAAATGTAATCGTTATAATGACGTAAAGGCAGATAATTGGGCGCAAAAAATTTTGAAGAACCAAAAATAAGAAAATATAAAATATTTACAGGAAACGTCAAAACGTATAACGCATGGCATTTCGACAATAATGCAGATATCGCGAAAGTTCCACCTGTAATTGTTATAATAGCGTAGGTGGAGATCATTGGCCAACGAAATTCTGAAAAACTAAAAAAATAAGGACAATATAAACTAATCACAAAATCTGCCGAACCAATTAACGCCCTGCATTCCCACAATAGCGCGGATTTCGGGAAAATTCCGAATGTAATCGTTAGAATAACGCAAATGGAGATAATTGGTCCAAGAAAATTTTGAAAAACAACAACAAAAAGAGAAAAATATTAAGAAATAACGGAAAATATCAAAGCGTATTACCCACAGAATTTCGACAATAATGCAGATGCCGCGAAAGTTCCACTTCGAATCTTTATAACAGCGTAAATGGAGATTTAGGATTTAGAAAAAAAAACTTTGTAAATACTCACACTGAAGACAAGTGGCATCAGAATGCTGCGCATTAGTAGATAATTCTCTGAATTTCTGCCGAATTTTTAATTTGTATGTTAACAATTTGGCTAGTGTGGTTAAAACCTCGAAAATTTGTCCATACGCTGGTAACACCAGGCTGGTATTTGGCAACTCCAATTATTACTCGCTCTCTCAAAGCTTCAGGATGATTCTAGAAATTTAGCTGATCGGTTCCAGGCAAATTTAATAATAGTCTATCCTCTAAAAAAAGAAGGCTAATTTGTTTCCGAAACCGATTGAAAAGAATGCCAAAGGACTGCTTCATTACGTTACACACATCTCAGTTTGCCTCTTTTTCCTGTACTCGTATTTTCCGTGCTCAAGTATTTCAGCTGCGCTGATTACCGAACTCTCAATGTTAAGCAAATACCACTGCCGTATATATCTCGTCGTAACATGACGCCAAGAATCTGCACCCATAACGGAATGGCTGGAAGTCCGTATTATATACCGGCCATTTTCAAAGAATTGCCTGACGAAATGTTCTCTTCAACTACGCGGAAACACTTGTGTGCTGCCATTCTAGCATTAGATGTTACTGAAGAATGTATGTGTGCGCGGTGACCGTTTGTTTATTTCTTTGATTGTCAAGTGCCAGTTGGTGATGGGAAGGCATACGATGGTTTGCAAGAGTAGGAATCGGTTACGAAAGCGTGTTGCGTTCTGCTGAGAAGTGCTAACAATGTAGTTATAACCAATGTCGATTTATTGTATTTTTTCGTGCCTGTTTGTCTTTGTTTTTCTATTTGTCTGTTTGTTGTATTTTTTCTCTCTTTCTCTTGTTTTTTTCTTTTTTTTCTGTATTCAGTTATCACCATCAATGAGTACTTTTGACACTAGTGATGGCCACTGCGGCCGGGTGATGACGGCGCACAAGCACACCTGTTGGCTTTGCTGGGCCCCTTTTGTAGTGCGAGCTACACTGGCCGGGGTTGAGCAGTTTAGTGTGGCTCCTGGAGAGCCGTGCTGCGCCTGCACGAGGATCAGTGACGTCACACGGCGCTCAGAACGTTGCTCGCTGCCCGGAGTCTCTCACACACCCCACGCGCCAGCGTCTTCGCCGCATCATGATCATGCGAGGGGGGGGGGGGGGGGGGTGGAACCGCGCGTCGCAGCAGCACCGGCGTGCGCCTGTGGCACCAGCTCAGCTCTGGAGCGATTGGTGACGCTGCGCCGGAGCCGCTTGATAAATACACGTGTGTCACATAATGCGTATACCGTGAGTGTGTCATTGAAGCAGCAGTAAGCATGATAATCAAGCTAATTCTAGACGACCAGAAAATCTAAGAATAACCAGCTCAACTTTAGTTCACGCTACGTATATCCTGGCATAGACGAGCTAAGCCACTGCTAATTTTTACCTCTGTATGTACTGCTTGATAATAAACAAATTACTATTATTCAAAAATTATGACTCCTGTTGTGTTGATTCATTTTAGGGTAAAGAGCATTAAGGTTATTGCAATTTTTTTTAGTTCCTGTGGATTTACTTCTGCCGTTTCAAATATCTGACTGAACTCCTCCTGCATTGCCTGGATTCGAGTTTGCATTGGTATGTCTGACGCCCTCCCCCCAACTCTTCCCTGAAATAAATAAATAAATAAATAAATAAATAAATAAATAAATAAATAAATAAATAAATAAATAAATAAATAACGTGAAGATTGAAGCCGACCAGGAAAGCTGTATATATAGATGAATACATTTAGGGCGGTATGGTGACTTTATATATTGTTCTGAAAAAGAAAAGACACAGTCACATAAATAGAGACGGGAACTTTAGGCAAAATGCCTATTTTTCCCTTCAGTCCGTATCAAGCCTATTTAACATATAAGCACGAACTAAGGGAAGGGGCGCATTTTACACAATAGTTTATTGTGCCTATTATTCGGACTATATCGACTTTTTGGCGCCTATCAATGCCTTTTTTGTGTTATACATGCCTTTTTCGGACAGTTTGAGTCGGTGTCCTGTAGGGACTGTTCTCACTTAAGAAGCCCGCAACGGGGTGTTTGTTTGACGCTGTTTGCAGGAAAACTCCGCGGGTCGTACCAAACACGCCGAGAAGCGCAAACCACGCCCAAACCGCAGCCACCTCGAACTTGCCACCTCGGCCGAGCCGCTAGAAAAACCCGCGCGCAGCTACACCGCAGCCAAGCTCACACGCCTCCTGGAAGGATCCACGTGCAAATATCACACACAATATTTTACGGTGACGCCACGAACACGTGCACAGTCAGCCACCGACAACAGGTACACCACCGGCTGGCAAGATGCAGTGCGTGAAGCACGAAGAATGAACGAGAAACGCAGCTTTGGAACCGGGATCTCAGCACTTAACAAGTAATCTAGTAGTGACACTCGTCATCTCCCGGGCAGAGTAATCCTTAAGCGCATTGGAAACGTAGCGTTAAAGGAATTACTTCCAAAGAATCTTGCGTGCTGTCTACTCTTGACAATCGGCATATACTGCACAGTCACTGAAGGGCGTCATTCTCGCAGCTCAGCTAATTATCTGCATCTGCAGGACAGAATGGCCCAATACGTTTTAGAGAATTATTGCCCTTCACTGTACTATCCATGGGATTCACCGGTCTTGTGAAGAGCTGGGAAGGTTGTTCTGCTTCGTCAATGAATAATCACTTGCAGTCAAGATCTTTCATCGAAGCGCAGGTATGTCTTCAAGCGGCAGTTTCCGATTTTGCCTCTTCTACCGCCGCCCGTTGTTCCACTTTCAGGAACTCGGCTGAGTGCTCAAAACTAACACAAAACACTCCGGTTCTATCAACAGCTTTGCAATCGCCAAAAGCGTCGCCGCCGAAAGTATTTGCTCCACGCTACACTTCAACGTGGCGGGGCACATCCATGTGCTTATTTCGCATTCTTAGCAGAAGGCATTTCAGCAGATGAGGGCTTTGGCGCCACTCTGTCAGCTCAGGTCATTTGGGAGGTCCAGGAAAGATCCACCACCATCTCCGAAGGACCGTTTGATTAAATCTGACTGGCATAAAATTTCTGGAATCCGTGCGGTAAAATATCTGCCGAATGTTCTCATCAGCAAACGTTCTCATATTCCAGATTGAATGAGGTCATGGAGCGCACAAAAGTACAAGAGCGCTCCCCAACTTCTGTGGACGTTGAGCGCTGTTTTTTTCGCACACAATTGTCGACTGAAAGGGGCTACAACTTAAAGCAGCAAATCATTGACATTGGTGTCGTTTTTCATGGTCGTCAGTCCTTTCTTTTGGTGGTGAGTCCCACTGAATTTCACATCAATTTTAAAATGGCAACTCTTGTGCGGCCTATTTTCCCGAATAAGATAAAATTGCTTTGCCCCAGCACACGATTTGTCCGCGGTTTCACTGCAAGTAAACAATAAATGCGCTAAAATATGCTTATGAAGTAAATACGAACTGAGCCTATATATGCCTAAAGGAGAGTATTTAGTGCCTATATATGCCTACATGGCTATTTTGAGTGCCTATTATAGGCGCCAAAAAGCTGGATTTTTCTTGCCTAAAGTTCCGGTCTCTACACATAAATTGCTTAGTTTAATCCGAAATTATTTCTGATGTAAGAAGCTTTTAGATAGTTTCCAAGACACATTCACATAAATTCCCCAAGTTTAATCCGAAATTAATTCTGATGTAAATTGTTTTTAGATAGTTTGGATAAAACAACAGTTATAGTAATTTTATATATCTGTACTTTCTATGTAGGTGGTCATGTATTGATAGTAAACAGAAATTCTGTAAATTTTCAACTTCGCTAGGAACTAATTGGACAAGCATATAAAACCCGGCGGAATTCATTAAATAATTTATCCATTTATTCATTCGTTCATCATAAGAATAGAGCCGTTCCAGCTGCTCATTTCAGTGCTAGTCTTCCGAGATACCTATAGAAGATTGAGAGTTGCAAAGCATTTTACACGAACTATGCAGCGAGTGCGTGCGATTTTTTGTCGACGCGACCGAATAGACGGACACAATTTTGGACAGCAACTAGCGCCACGTAAATTCCATATAAAAGGAGGACCACTGCTCACGAGGGAAAGAAGGGTGGTGACTGAAGACAGAAGCATTTCGTGCGATCTGTAATCACAACAGGAATACCGCAAAAACCTAACAAGAATTCCTGTTCTACGACAAAAAGCTTTGTTGGGACAAGAGAAGTCCTGTTGCTACGACAAACCTATCTCTTGTTAGGACACACATTTCTGTCGGAACTACAAAGTCAGTTTTCTCAGCGACAAACATTCCTGTAGTCACAGCGAAACTGCCGTTTACGCTACTCTTCGCAGTGGACAATAACAATAAAACCATGTGCAAAAACTGATGGAACATCATGATCACGACAAGAGAGGTATTGGGCACGACAGAACATCAAAATCAGGACAGGAATACGACACACGACAGAACACCAGAATGCCGACACGAGAAAAATACAAGACGACAGTACGACACGCGAAAATACGACAAAACTACTAATTTTTTTTCTGTCGTCTTTTTCGACTAAATATTTAACTTCACCGTTAAGCCGAATGTGCTGTTTGGGCAGGGATGAAGAGCTGCGGTGCCGTATTCGATTTCGAGAGAAAACAAGTTACCAATACAGTTTAAATCACAGTGAATGCGTTTCAATTCAGGCCGGAACTTAATTAGTGAAGGAAGAAATTTAAGAGCAAAGAGAACTTCCGGCATCCTTCGTGAAATTTTTTGGCCGCGATTTCTTGATATAACCTTTTCAACCTCGCGAGGATTAAAATTTCTTGCAATCGTGAGAGTCGTCGTTACACCCTTCGAATAAGCCATCTTATGACGCAGGAACCGAGTGAGCGTCTCCTGCGGCCTAACGTATACCGAGTGATTTTTGAAGACATCCCCGTACCACGTCGCAATTCAAATATCCCGCCATATGGACTGCTTACGTATTTAAGACGTTCACCAATAAACACTCGAACAGAAACATGGACACAGAGGGAAGTAGTGTATGGGTCCGATGAACGTTTTTTAAAGCCAGCAAACGATTCCTTGCACATTAATTGAAAATGTTACAAACTTTTGTTTCTGTTTTGATCTTCCAGGAAGGCAATGTTACCCTAATTGTATCAGTATATTTTGATTCCCAAGGAGGGCTGCGAGTGTTGTCTTTGGTTAATTGAAAACGAAAACTACGAATTGCGCGGATTCGTGGAGACCTTCCTTTCGTCGGCCCCATGGCTAGCTGTCTTTTGTTTTTCGCACTTCCACACATGTTCGGCGCGTAAAGCTACATGATATGCTTAGGCATTACGGATGGGGCGGAGACAATTTCATTATTGTATTTCATTATTCATTTAGTAGTACTGCAGCCCATTGGGGGCGAGAGCAGGAGTGGGCACAAAAATTGTATATACAGCGCGGATATAATGGACACGATCAATATTGTCTAGCTATACTGGAGTGTAAGCAACAACGAAAATAATACCAATCAGTTTGATTAAAGAAGTGCCTAGGGAGCCTGAATATTTAGTTGTCGTGTCGTAGGGTTTAGAATATTTTAACAGACATCATACAGTATAACAGACCTGGAAACGGAGGGAAGAGAGAGAGAGAGAAAAAAGCAAGGGGAGGGTGGTAAATACTGCTAGTTCTGGGGATGTAAAAATAACCTTTGGTAGAGCTTGAGGAGCCACAAGCAAAGCTTTGCAAAAACTTTGCTTGAATGTAGTCGTTCGGGAAAGTATTCATGTAATATCTGTATCAAAGACACTTGCTTACGTTACAATGGGGAGGGGGGAGGGGGGGGGGGGCAACCGATTTGCACAATGCCCCCTGAACAGCAGAGAAGTATAGTCGTTAAAGCGGCTACTTGTAAAACTGTTACAATAAAAACAGGAAACTTCACATACAAAAACATGTGCAAGTACTAAATGGGAGGAAGTGTTGGAATACAAATTAATTGAACGGATGCCGAGCTAAAAGCACGAGATAGGCCCGCCCGAAACAAATAAGCAACAAGCGGGAGTGCTTCATTTTTTATTACACACAATGACACAGTTCAACAACTTCCTCGCAAGATTTTCATGGTTAGCCATCACGGCAACGCGCTTTGGGAGGGCATTACATTCACTAATGGCTAAAGGCAGGAAAGAGAGGCGGTGTTGGTCGGTACGGAAAAATATAAACTGCATTTTGCTCGTGCGGTCTACACCTGCGGAAAGGTGTTACGCGGGTTCTACTCTTGAGGCAGTAAAATTGTCCGAGTGATGGTAAAGTTTATGAAAAAATGTAAACCGGGAAATTTCCCGCCTGGTTTGTAGAGATTGAAGACCGAGATTTCTTTTTGACGATGCAATGTTCGATTGTGGTACGTATTGGCCTTATATGAAGCGGGCTGGTACGAAGACGTGGATGGCTTCAGCGTAGGTAATGGCCTGGAAAGCGTGAAGTAGGTAGATGTTGCTGCGTGAGTATCCTGGTCAGCGTACCACAAAACGAAAATATTTAAAAAAAGTCCCTGTGATTTTCTGCAGAAAGCAAGGCTAGGTTTAAATGGCCCATGCAACACGTTTTTCAACTTTTTTTGAAATCTTAAATGCTTGCAGAACCTAGTGACCCTACACACCCAGAACTTAGATTAGGGGGTCGCAATGTACCTCAGCCAGAAATTACTGCTCTATGCCCATCGAAAAACTTTTAAATTCCCCCAAAAGATTTTGTCTCTTTCCAGGTCTTGACGTTCTTCGACGGCTCGAATTACGTCCCTAAGGCCATGTAGCGGCGGTTGGCCGGTTTTCCTTCAGTTGCAGCAATGAACGCTTTTCGGTAGAAACTTTAAAGATAAAGCCACAAAAAGAAAGTAGAAACGGAAGGTGGCGTATCTGGTGCAACGAGCAGATCACGCAGTGCCGCTCCATGCTGGCGATAACTATAGCTTTCGCTGTGCTTCCAGACATGAAGGAAAGAGTGAAAGCGTGTATCGAAAGTGTTGGAAGGTCCCTTTAAGGGGAACAGTACAGGAACCCGCCGCGGTGGATCACTGGACAAGGCGCTGTGCTGCTGAGCCCAAGGTCGTCGCGGGTTCGATCCAAGCCGCGGTGGCTGCTCTTCCAATGGAGGCGGACAGCGAAAATTCCCCCCGTGTGTTGCGACGTCCGCGCAAGTTAGAGATCCCCTGCAGTTGGTTATAATTAATCCGGAGCCCTCTACTACGGTGCACCTCAAAGCCGAGGTGTATCTTCGGCGTGTTAAACCCCACAAGTTTGAAATTTTTGAACAGAGCAGTGAGGGCGAAAAATTATTGCACTTGCCACGGCGCATAAATCGAATGGAACGGTTCTTCTTTCCGCGGATTCAATTTTATTCAACTCGAACTGCATGTGCGAGTTCTCAGTTAGTCGAGGCATAAATAGTTATTGGGCGTATATGTAACCTACAAATTTAGTATCTTGACTATCACCATCTACGATACCTATTAAATAACTGAGCTTTTTTAGTGTTGTTAGTCCCGTCAGCTGCCAATAAATGGGCTCCAACCGGACGCGTGGGGTTAAGAAATCGACGGTCACAGATGTTCCAAGATTTAAGCAAACTCCACCTTCGGGATTTTTTCTGAAACATTCTCAATTAATACCTGTCTTTCACTTCGAGTTGTTAAACAATTTGCTCCCGCGCTACCAACAGCTGTCATCCTGGTTAGTTTGATAGGTTGAGCGACTGCCCTACGTAGGCGGTTGTACCAGGTTCGAACCCTGGAGCCGGATGGTATTTTCTACAACGGCGAAGTTTCCGACGAAGCTGTTCAGCTTTTTTCGTTAGCCGCACTGCTGTATTTCAGGTGGATGTACAATATGTCTTCGCAAGATGCCAGAACAAAACAAATGACGGACCAAATAGGGTTTGCGTGATACGAGGAACGCGGTGCCGCGAGGCGCTAAGTGTTGGAAAGAAGCTTCGTAACCATGAATTTTGGGGGAGGAGAAGGATCGAAGGGGAGGATGCGGTGGGTAAAATTTGAATTAGTGGATTTCGTGGTGAAGGGTTCGTTTTCTGTTGGCCAAAACCACTAGTGCCCATTTTGGGCGTTCCGTAATCACGCAGTAAGCTTCGTTTTCATGTTTAAGCTATCAATACGCGAAAAAACTGCGATAACTTCACGCCCATACACCACATTTCAGAAGTTCTAAAAATGCAATTACAGATGTTATATTTTTTGTTTGCAAAAGTTCACAGAAACTCCTCTATGTTTTGGGATATTGTGTCCGCAATCGTAGGGTGCAGGTCCAGAATCGCAAGACAACAATTGCAGGATGCAACTCGACTAGCCCTGTTACACTTGAAAGAGTGTTTTGCATACAGTTTCCTAAGGTGGGATTTATTTAACTCACGGGTTATCATCACGGGTTATCATTTATCATCACGGGGAAATTTAAGGGGTTAATATTCCGTGCCCAACGGATACCGGGGTAGCCTAAAAAAACATTTTTGATCCTCTTGAGTACAGTTTGGTTTCAAGAATTTTACCTCCCTCATCGCTTATACAGGGGGGAATTTTACTATGAGTTGAATTCTCTTTATAAGTGTTAATTGCGAGCCAAAGATAGGCAGCCAGCCAGCTAGGCCAGTAATAAAATTTTCGAGAACTAACAAACATTGTAAATATAAAAAGAACACTAGATGACCAGAGCAGTATTCCTTACCTTTTCCAAACCACTGAGGCCTCCAAACAAACCTTTATTATCGACCCAATTAACTTTCGAACAACTCCATCCCCGCGAAAGTAGCCGAAGAATTGCAGTTGCAGGTCGATGTGGCAAAGGCCTATGCCGCAGAGGGGACGCGCCGCCTCCCACCAACGTCATCAGCCTTCCGGAAACAATCGGCGCCATCACGCGCTATCCTTCCAGGCCGGTCGATGCGAGAACTCGAGATGGCCCAGAACACAGCGCCGATCGCTTTCGAGGGGCCCTTTCTGAGCCGCGGAGCGTGTAGCGACGTTCATCGCCGAGGGAAGCTCCCCCGCAGGCGGCCGTACTCCAGCCCCCCTTCCCTGCTCCGCGCCGGTGATCGGACACGCACGCGGTCGTATTGAACGGCTCGGCTGATTGCGGCATTCAGTCGGCCGGAACGCCTGCATCCCCGAGAAAGGAGCGCCCTGGCTCTAGGGCGATTCGTTATCGAACAATGCTTTCCAACTTTCCGAACCTTGTTCGCACCAAGTGGAAGTTGTTCACTTTTCGCGCTCCCCTGCTCGCCAGTCCGCTTGCCTCACCGCCCGACCGGACTTACCTAAAGGGCGCCCACTTATGCAGCGCAATCCACAGGATGATGCAATGCTCATGACATACACAGAGATGTTGGGAGAGTCTGCCTCGTCACTGAGAATTTCGAGCATATGCAGATGGCGTGTTCGGTAGGCCTCAAACTAAAGGGAGTTTTGAGTTCTTGGTCGTGCAGACGTCTGGCCGTACAGGATGCCAAAGCTCTGTTGCAGCTCATGCGGGTAACGGGCAGATTGCGAAGTGTTGCGACTCACTTCATTGCAAAACTCTGCGACTATCTTCCAAAATTTGTGCGCATAACCCAGGATTTTTTAACACGAAAGTGTTTTATTCTGGGGCACACCAAGATTTCACTTACGTCATATCCGTCGCGGAAACACCACCGGCACAACGAAGCAAGCGGCCTGTGAAGGGTGCACCCCTGCACACAGGGTCTTCTTGTGGGGAAGCAACCTTTAGTACTAAAGAGTACGCCATACTTAGGGTTGTTCGTTTTCGGGGAATATATTTGAACACAAAAGTGTTTTATGCCGGGATACACCAAGTTTTCACTGACGTCATATCCGTCACGGAAATGACGCCAGTACAGCTTTGCCGAAGCGACCCGCCAGCAGGACGTCGCTCGCGTAGCACACCCACAAGACAGCCGCCACCGTCCCGTAAATCGTGCTCAGCTGCAGATTTCGCTGCACATTTCACTTGCGTGTTTTACCAATTCCTATGACAGAGGAATCAACCACAGTTTTTTAATACATACACTTTCCTGTTGTTTTTTATCATATGGCGTAGCAAGCTAAGATAAACGCTTCGGCTAACCTCGCCTCATGAGCTGCGCAGTACTCAACACAACGAGATGACATCAATGCTTACGAAATAGGCGTCTCCCAGCTGCAAATGTCGGCAAAATTAAGTCGTACAATAATGATTGTGATTACCCCAGCACTAGCCAGCTCACGTAATCAGAGATACGCTTACTTCAGTAGATAACGCTGGCACTGACGAACTTGTTTACGTAGTTCGACAAAGTTACGCCCCACCAAATACAAGTACCTTACAATGGTCGTAATGGCAGAATCACAACTCTCGTAACATTCGTTGGTCCGTTGTATACGTGTGTGTGTCGAGTTCCCACATCGCTGCCGTAGAGAGAGCACTGGGATCACGATGGTGTAATCCCAGCGGGTAAATCGCAAAACTGTGTAAATAATTTATACCGATGTGATTATCACGTGAATAAGTGGAGCCACGCCGCTCCCTGTGAACAAGTTGCGGACGCCCGAAGTCGAGGAAGTGTCGTGACCGCGTGTGTAGCCGCTTTAATCCGGTCTGCTACACATGATCCCTGAGGTCTGTCGCGCTTTGGTAGGCGGCATGTACACACGGTCATGCTCATTGTACAGCGCATAGCCATAGCCACTGAGTTAAGGAGGCATGAAAATAACTAAAGGGGCTTTTAACACGAAAGTGTTTTATTCAGTGACTCACGAAGACTTCACTTGCGTCATATCCGCCACGGAAATGACGCCGCTACAACGAAGCAAGCGGCCTGTAAAGAGTACACCCCTGCACACAGGGTCTTTTTGCGGGAAGCAACCTTTAGTACTAAAGAGTACGTCATACTTAGGGTTGTTCGTTTTCGGGTTTCATATTTTAACACGAAAGTGTTTTATTCCGGGATACACCAAGATTCCACTGACGTCATATCCGTCATGGAAATGACGCCAGTACACCTTTGCCGAAGCGAATCGCCAGCAAGACATTGCTGGCTAAGCACACCCACAAGACAGCCGCCGACCCGCAAATCTTGCTCAGCTGCAGATTTCGCTGCACATTTCACTTTCGTGTTTTGCTGATTCGTGTAACAGAGAAATCAACCACCGTTTTTTTTTTGCCATAAACGTAGTCTACGTAACCGAACTGCAAGTTACAGCGGCCTTGGTGAAAAGTATTTTTCAAACGCATTACAGAAGTTCAGGCTGCCTGCCGCACCACAACGCGTGATCATCGCGACATTGTTATTTCCGTTCCGAATACGTGTATTTTGGGGTTAATCATAATAAAAACATTTCTTCTAAATTCACTCGTAACAGCATCCCTTATTAACGAATTGCGAGTCATCGATGGGACAAATTAGGGGCCGCACTGCAGTGCTAGAAAAAACAGGGGATGACGTTCGGTAAATTCTATATAAAACTCACGGTGATATAACTCTAGAATTGTGGAAGCACGAAGCATGTCAATCCGACTCACTCAAACTTTCAGGTTGCATGCTTCCTCAAAATATGTTGGGAACTCGGGAGTTTAAAATGCTTGCAGAATTTGCTTCATCGGCAGCAAATAAAGTAGTGGCCGATCGTTTATTCGGACTCCGAAAATTCGGACTTGCTCGATATTTCGGACTTTCCCGAGGAACCTCCAATTGTCCCATAGGAGTAATAACTCACGATTTTTTCGGAATGCTCTTTTATTGGGACTATTTTTCGTTACCCTCCAGGTCAGAAAAATCGGTCGGCGTGCATATTATGATTCCATGACGAGCAGTCGTTGACCTTAAGTTTGAGAGAAGAACACGTGTCAATAACTTTATCAATTGTAGTCCCAATGTCGATCTGTGACAGCATTAACCGTCTTCGATTGTTCCATCTGCCAGTTCTGAACTAGGCCGTGGTTACTGAAGCGTGGTGACTCGTACCAGCTTCACATGGCTGTTCACTGCTGCCCCCAGTACCCATCCGAATATGCGTTGTCCAATCGCCCTCACAGCGATGAAGTTTCTCTGCATCCAAGAAACAAGGAAATGAAAGCTTCTCTCACTCAGACATCGGCAAAAAGAAAACAAAAAACAAAGGCCCATCAGAAGGAAATTTCGTTATGTGGTTTGCCGTGTCAAAGCACGCAAGAAATTTAGTTTTACGTCATATTCGTTAAATAAAGAAAGGAATGTGTCCCCAGTATACGGCACCAAGGGGAGCGTTCACGTAGAAAACTTCGCAAGGCCGGAAATATTCATCTGGTGCGGTTTAATTTTATCATTCATTTCGCCCAAAGAGCGTTTCCTTTTTGGGCAATCTTCCCTGGAGGTTATTGCCGACCCTTGAAGCGCGGCGACTTTTGGCTGCGCTCCGCTGCTCCTAATTACATTCAAGCTGCCGGTGTGTAAGACGGGAAAGCTGGTAGGCTCGAAAGTGCTGCGCGGTATTGTCGTCTACTTGCTCCGCTCGAGATGTTTTCGGAACCCGACAACGAGCGTCCTCCTCTTATCAGCTGTTGGATGTCTCGCTTAGGAAGGTCGGCTGCTTGAAGCTTTTCGCACAAAAAGAAACCTTGTATTAAACTTGTATCAATCTACTGAAGAAGGTACTGGCGACGATTGAACAAGTGGGCCATAAAGGAAACAATTTCCGATTTCAAAAAGGAAATAGAAGATAGAACGTTGCTCTTAAGCTTGCCGATTAAGCAGTGGCAACACTTTCGATAACCACTTTCACTCTTTCCTTCGCGTCTGGCACCACTGCGAAAGCTATAGTTATCGCCAGCACAGAGTGGCACTGCGTGATTTGCTCGTCGCACGAGATACGGCTTCAATTTCTGCTTTTTTAGGTTGCTATCGAAAAGCTTTCATTGCTGCAACTGAAGGAAAACTGGCCAACAGCCGCTACATGGCCTTGGTGACGTATTTCGAGCCTTCGGAGTACGCCAATACCGGGAACGAGAGAAAAATCTTTTGAGCGAGGTTACAAGTTATCTGATTGGAATAGAGCAGTAATTTTGGGCTGAGGTGTTTTGCGACCCCTAATCTAAGTACTGGGTGTGTTAGGTAACTATATATACGTTATGCAAGCATTTGAGATTTCAAAAAAAATTGAAAAAAGTGTTGCAGGGTCCCTTTAAGCGGAGAGGCGAACTGAGGAACAGCTTATCGTGTAAGTCACACGCGCCGTCCGTGCCTCTGAGCAGGTGGCCAGAACGTTACGAAACCGATAGACGGTTTACAGCGCAGCGCTGAGGGCGCGGCCATGTTTGCTGGAGTGACGTCATTAGGCATGAGTGGCCTTTTAGAACGCGTTTTTCGCCGTGGCCTTCGCTGGTTTTCGGTGCGCATCGGTGAGTGCCGGCTTGGCTTGATGGGCGAGTTTGACAATTTTTTTGGAGTGTTACGACGAATGGGGGCTGTTGTTCAACTGGGCACGGTGTGCCAACGTTCAGAGGTTACTTAGTCAAGAAACCCCAAATAATGGTTGTTTGAGTGCAGCTTGATTTAGTGTTCGTCGCCTAGACTCCTGTTTGCGCGTTTCGTCCAAGTAAAGCTGTCCGATGTCATTAGTTTTTTTTTTTTTGTATTTGTGCGCACTCTCACACTATGGACTCCCACAGGCTCCATAGGCGACCAACAAGACGCCCTCCAAAGTGCCATCCAAGAAGCACAACAATAACTGCAATCCCGGGGGTTGGAATATGCCCCGAAAAATCTGCCTTTTTTACACTCTGGTAAACGAACACCTAAAGAGCGCGCCCGAGAATTAACCGTGGTTACGACCATTACAAAATCTATAGAAACAGCTGGAGAAGTTGCTATCGCCCTAGCCGTCACCACTTGCGAAGACTACACCGTTATACTGACGGACTCCCAAGCTGCATGCCGCAATTTCCTGATCGGACGAATATCCCTACCAGCATTGGCTATATTAAAACAAATTAAACAACTTCCAGAACAACAGATTGTCTGGTCACCTGGCAAAGAATCCCTCAAAGGAAATGAGTCGGCACACGCCGTTGCCCGCGCTTACACACACCAGGCCGTTTCCCAAGAGGGTGATAAATTACGAGAGAAATATTCAGACGACTACAAGCAAACTCTTCCCCCCTCCCCCCAGTACTCTACTCCTTGCAATGTACCCCATCCTCAACCCTGAATCTTACAGTGTCAACAGGCCCCTTGACCCTTACTCCAAATCCCACGCCTACATACGAGCAGCGCGTGGGATGGCTGACCACGGCCTTCCGCTCTTCCCAGCGTAGCCTGGTGGAGAGGGCCGGAGTGGCCAGCGTAGGCCACGGTATCCCATACTAAAGGAAACCCCCACCATGCGGCTGCCCAGACATCAGCACCTAAGGCTCGCCTAACTAAAGTTTACTCCTGCTCCCCTTCTCTTCCTCCAGGTACTCGTATAGTAATAACAGGCTGTAACATCATGTCATAAAGAACAATTCTGCATATATTATTAACGTTTTAAAGCTTGTTTTGAAAGCTTTTCTTTCCGGCCAACGCCAAAATGGTTGGCTGGGGACGCACTATATTATGAATACGAAGCGCTGCAAGGCAGTCCTGCATGCGTGTGGAAGTTGTATGTTACTTTTTTACCACTTTGTTATATTTATACGTGCGATGGAAAAGCCGCAGCGCACAGCGTTATAATTGTCAGCTGACTTACAACTGACGCGTTCTGCCTAGTATATTGGTTCCGCATTATCAGCTGTTGCCTGTTGCGTTGTATGCTAACTTGCGGCTATGGAAACGCACATGTTAAAACTGCCATATGGCGCATGTAGGCGAAAATCGCACCTGCGTGGAAAATCGTAAAATAATACCACTTAGCGCGTACAGTGAGGTTTAAAAACGCTCAAATAGAGTGAACAAGCTTTCTTAACACATACAAATATCTCCCGAGCTGGTTCTTAAGGCTGCGGATCTGAGCGTTTTTTGTATTTTTTATATTATAATTGCTTTGGTAGCATATCTGACACGACCATTTTGGATACGTCCTTAGTTTTAATGTTTACGTATGCATTCGTGCATATATTTTTGTCAGATTTGCTGCAGCACGTTTAATTTATTTGGAATCTAATGACTGTACTCCATGCCGCCTATGGGAACCCTATAGGATTTAATTAGAGAGTTGAAGTGGCGAACTTCCATTTTGTGCCGCCTCAGTTATGGCTCTGCATCGGACTACGCTGAAAATGTACCGGTTTAGTAATCTACTTCAAGGATTTGCGCAGTGAAATGTTTTGCTCAAGGTTTCAGGTACTAGTGTTCTCGAGAATTCCCTTCGCAAGGTATGTGATGGTCGCTGAGGTCGCAGAGTGAGCATACTTTCCGAGGCGCAATTGCAATCCACAAGGTTTTCTTTCTCCATTTCTCTACTTCCTCATACTTCGCTGATCTACCTGTGAAAATAATCGCGACGCATGGGTCGTATTGAGGGAGCCTGAGCTGTCGGAATCGAATAACTGAATCCCGCTTGGTCGGGCCGCACTAGAGACTTCACATGCCCTCTATTGGCCTCTTCATTGGGCTCTTCGTTGGCTTCCGTCAGCATGGCCTCTATCACCTTGTCGGAGAAAGAACTAAATTTTCTACGCATGCGCAGATAACCATTAGGTTGGACGGCTCGACATATTGTCCTTCTTTCAAAATAAAACCATTTGATACTTCAGCGCAGTCCTTGGCGTGTCTCTCTCTCTCTGTCTTTGTCTCCTTTTTTGCG
Organism: Haemaphysalis longicornis; assembly: GCF_048455015.1. Taxonomy (NCBI): domain Eukaryota; kingdom Metazoa; phylum Arthropoda; class Arachnida; order Ixodida; family Ixodidae; genus Haemaphysalis; species Haemaphysalis longicornis. Next base: position 1,269,802 of record NW_027526434.1, on the reverse strand, counting down.
CTGTTTTGCCGAGGTTATGCACCAACTCGCCCAGTTGTCCACGTTAGTACATTGCAACGCTTCTGCGAACGTCATGTTCAATTTCGTGACGACCAACATGAGCTCCGACCGCATCTAAAATATTAAATTATGGTTTTTCGTAGTTGCTAACCCATTGCACTAACGACGCACTTCGAATGGGTAATGGGAGTCTGCTCCGAAACCGAAACTGGAAAAGGCCAGTAGTGGCGAGGGTGGCGTTGACGCCATCTGGCTAAAGCGGGCCTAACTGCTTGCTATAAACGGTCTATAGAAGCAGAAAAAGCAGATAGCGCGAAATCTCAACCAGCATAAATAATTAAGTTCATTATAGCGTGTAATGCAAGAAGTGCAACTTTTGTATTGATGCATCGTGTACCATTGTGAATGACAAGCTAGGGCCTTAACACTACTGCACCTCAAACCAGAACGCTGAAAACCTCCCCAATTCAGGGAAAAACCGCCGCTGCCGTGGCCCGGTACAGAGAATCGGGGTGTTGCGTCTTTATTACCGCAAGGAGAAAGATGTGAGCGCAGATGTTGGCAGAAAAGCACAATGAATGAGAAATGATGGCGGTGATTCGTCATGTTCATGCTGCATACAAGAGTGTAAATAGAGTTCTTTCCCTCACCGAAGTCGTAGAAGTCGCGAACGCCGCAGCAGTGAACACCAAATACACGTACAGTATTGAAAATCAATTAGGTTGAAAATATTAGTGCCCTTGGATTCTGTGAAGATGGACGGCATGCGAAGCTGGAGGCAGTCAACGGAGTGCACGAAACAAACCACGTTTGTTCGTAATTTTCAAGTGCGCCTACTTCCTAGTCGTTTCACTGAATGAAATCGGGAAGGACTCGAGCTTTATTCTAGCGAACAAACATGGGGCGGTCTGTTTCCCTTCGGCGTCGTAGGAATCTTGCTGTCTGTGTAACACAACCCAACCCGCTCGACCAGTGAAGACACCAGACAGGTCGCATTCGGCTGTTCGATGTCCACATGTAAGCCTCCCGCTAGCACAACGGACATGTCATCAATGAGAGCATGCCCCCCCGCCCTTCTTCCTTACCCACTCCCCGCACGTGCACGCATAAACCACAACCATAGAGTTTTGTACTATATACACTAGTGAGGAATCTGGTGCTAGCGTCTATGCGGCTCACATCAAGACCATCTCAGTGTCGTCGTGGGCCGCCATTACAGCATGCGCTCCCCTTAGTTTCTCCATTGTCTGGGATTGAAGAGTTGCAGTGGCCGTATATTGAAACACAATGCCACAAAACATGAAATGATTGTTTGTTTTAATACAAGTGGGAAATAAAACAGGCTGTTTAAAGCTACGAAAAAAGGCAGTAAAGCGTAGTTTTGCGGGAGCGGCTGTGGCTTCTATTGGGCAGGTCAAGGTGGCAGTTGACAACAATGTTAATATTTTGTGAGAAAGTCATTACAGACCCCCATTTTATTAATTTTACCACTATGTCAAATAATCAGTTGTTTAAAAATCGTGGAAATGTTTTTTGAGCATATATTAAAATGTCCCCTTAGTGGTGAACGGGTGCAAAGACCGTCAGCAACAGTTTAACAAAACTTCTTGCTGAGCGAGTTGGTTCATACTTGAAAAAAGAAAAAAAAGGAAAACGTGGCGTTAAGCAGTCGTGAGCGAAGACAAGAAATGAATGGCCACAGGCGCCAGTATCTGTCGTATCTGGTCTTCGTCGAAGTACATTTGGTTTTTTTTTGTTCGTCCACTACAGATTTCGCGGCGGCATATTACCCGCTCAGCCATACGTTCCTTCGACTCCGGCATGACCAACGTTAAGTACGATCACGCGGTGCCTGCTCTTCACCAAGTACGCAGTTTCCACGGCTCACGGCTACCACAGAACAGGGAGCATTTCGGCCCCCAACCACGACATGGATTCGCAGGTGTAGTTTTCTCTCTAGTCCACTTACTAAGAAACTCAAAGCAGCCGTAAATGTTTTTTTTGTTGTTAAGGCAACTGCGCGAGCCGGGAACTCGTAGGTCGCCGCGAAGAACGCGCTCATGAACGCTCGGAATTTTCTTGGTATTTTTTTCGGCAACGGTGAACTAACGGCTTCAGCAACAGCTCCGCGCTTCAAATACATTCGCGGCAACGAAGGCAGCTTCTGTCCGGCTCCGCTTCTTAGATTCAGGAAGACTTGATTATTCGAGCACGGAGAGGAGCAGAAGAGTCTGGAGCCTTAGAAGGAGGGCATCACCTCTAGGATAATGACAAAGCCCCCTTTTTTCAGTAACCTCTTCTCTCTCGCTCTCTCTCTCTCTCACACGCTTCTTTCTTGTGTAGGTAATCGGTCACTGTAAATAAAGGGTAAATGTATTGCAGGACTGTGCATATTATGTGGAATTTCGGCGATGACTGTAATTTTAAGTTGTTCTTTAGGCGTCTAGTACCAGTGCTGTAAGCGGGCATTCTCCGTCAAGCCCATTGTTGGATTTTTGAATGTACCCCTGGCATCATTTGATGTTGAAATAAATACCTCGTCCTCCTCCTTCTTCTTCTTCTTCTTCCTTGGTACCACACCTTCTCCTCATGTACGCCGCAGAAGGGGCTGCAAATACTGCAAAGTGACTGCAAGTGGCTGGCCTTTCGATTCTCGTCGCAGGCGTGGCCTGCACCGTCTGCATCGAGCTCCGCGAACATGAAACACAGACCGTAGTTCCTTGGAGTAAGAACTGTGGTCTGAGAAACACTGCGAAAAAAATAATGTGCTGCGAGGTCAAACATTCATTGCACATGTAGTTTAGCAAAAAATCTTGTATGTTCTTGTGTCTTGCTCGGCCTGGAAATGAACTGATGAATCCATATTCCGTTATACGGAGCGCTGAAATTTTGCCAACGAATTTTTTTTCCAGTAGCGCTCTGCGCATGCTCTACTCTCGCTCCCAGCGTCCGATTCGCCATTATCGGGGGCGAAATGTAAACAAAACGACGACATATTAGATTAGCCAGTTGCGAACGCCGAGCCAGGTAAGTGGTGCTCCATTTTCTGAGCCCTGCAAGCGGCCGACAGGCGCTACGGCTGTCATCTAAAAATTGTCCACGTATCTGCTCCTTTCGTTGAAAATATCAACGCAAGACGATAGTCTACTGGCGCATCTGGCAAGTAAATACATCCCTTCTCTTTCCCGCTCACCTGTCCTGCTTTTCCTCTCCCGTCTCGTTCCTTGCACAATAACACGCTAGAGGTTTCCTCAAGTCAATTTATATTTACCGCGCTCCACAGCTCCAAGTTGGTTGCCTCGATGCCAGCGCTACCGTACGGCGGAGACGAGCGTGAATAGAGGTACCCGACTACAACGTTTATAGAACCACGTTGGCCTACTCCACGAGCATTCCAAGCGAAAGGCGGAACGTCTAGTGGAACCTTTCGTTGATGTTTCCGTTTGATTTTTTTTTAATTCCGCCAGGTAGCCCGAGCAACAGCAGGCGACTGTTTCATGCACTTGACGTAGTATTTTATCTGCTATCGCAAAAAGCAAGGACTCGTAAGTTTTAAATAAGGGAACACTGCAAATATCACTCATGTATTGATTTGCAGCCTGATATTTGCGTAATGCCTTGTTATTGTTCAACAATGTTGGCATGTATGAACACTAAACCCGTAAGTAGACGTTCAGATTTGGCTGTGAGTATATAAGACTATTGCGCAGCATGAGCTCAGCTTGGCCCGCTGGCTGAATCGAGTGACATACAGACAGACAGACATACAGACAATTCCCGTTCAAGTAGCCCAAGAAAGACTATCGTCTTTAAAACTTCTCTGCCCCGAAAACCATGCGTGGCGCCTGGGACGGATTCCTCAACTGCTCAGGGCAGACGGTATAAAGGGGGTGTGTTATTCTATAATCCCCAAGTGTGGTTCAGGCAGCCGCTACCAGAGGTCTACGCTACTGGGAAGGGAAGTGCGCAGTGCGCAGTCGACCTGTTCGGACGTGTTTTTCTGGTGCTCCGACAACAGCGTGTTTCTACAGTGAAGGACAGCGAAACGGCAGAGACAGCGGAGGACAACCGAAGCTGAGTATTTACCTGCACGGTTTCTTTCTCGTTGTGTCGGGGTTTCAGCCGAGATGGCGCGTAGAAAGCTGGTACAGTGTGTTAGCTGTCCGCGGCACGTAGACGCAGAGGAGTTTCAGCGGGATGGCGGCGAGGCAGACGAAGGGGCAGGTACGTGTCGGTTATGCGTAGTGGTGTCGCGGCTAGAACGCGTAGAAGCGGATAACTCGGGGTTAGCTAAGCGGGTTGCAGAACTGGAGGCAGCGCTAAGTAAGGAACGCGATGAACGGAGGGCCGTTGAGGGAAAGTTAGAAGCAGCTGAGAGGAAGCTAGAAAGGAGCGTCATTTCGCCAACAAATGACGACCACCTCGGCCCATGCAGCGCAGCGGAGGCATGCGCCGAGGTGACACCGGGGATGGAAGCAACAATAGGCAACAGCTACTCCCACGTGCTGCGAAATAGGATAACAAAACCAGTCGATAACCCGGGTACCAGTAACGAGCGGCACGTGGCAGATGATAGCGTGGTAATCATTGCGGGTGACTCTAACATGAAGAGGAGCAGCGCTGCCATAGTGGAAAGGGTAATGGGGGATAAGCGTGTGAAGGTGGGGTGTTTCCCAGGTCAAACGATGCAGACGGTGATGACTGCAGCGAAGGGGCAGCTGGCCTTGTCTAGTAAAGCTAGAAACCTTGTGGTGATTGCCGCGGGGCTTAACGATGTTCTAAAGGGAGAGGAGGGAAAACTTGGCCAGGAGATAGCGAAGGGGGTAAAGGACCTGCGGGCGACGGCCCCAAATGTGCGCATTGCAGTCTGCACCGTGCCGGAGGTGATGAAGCAGGGCGTGCACACCGAACGGGTAGTACTCGCTGCTAACAGCGAGATCGTGAGGTGCGGCAGGGAACTTGGGCTTGAAGTGATAGACGTGAACAGGGTAGTGGGCAGCATCGGACATAGGCAAGCTTTTCAGTGGGACGGGATTCACTTCAGCCCCAGGCTAGGAAACAAGGTGGGGTGGCGCTTAGGTGGGAGAGCGGTAGCTTTTTTAGGGGGCCCCGCGCAGCTAAGGAAGGCAAACTAGGAGACGAAGGGGAAGCAAGAGACACTTGCACACTCAACGCTGGGAGGCAGCCAGGCCTAGAGCTAAACGGAGAACCTACGGACGTAACTGAGAGCGTTAACAGAAGCCATTTAAATGGAAACAATGGAGCAAACAATTCTGAGAAAGACAAAAACAGACCCCGTAAGCGGAAAGGGAAAAACAAGTGCAATAAATATTTAATCAGCTACATAAATATGCAGGGAGGCAGAAAGCCAGATAAGTGGGTGGAAATTCAAAAGCAACTTGAACGGGAAGGAATAGACGTGTACGCTTTAGCCGAGACTCACCTCCGGGACCTAGAAGCCCCACCTATCATAGACAATTATGTCTGGGAAGGTTGAAACAGGACCACAGGAATGAAGAAAGGGGGAGGTGTTGGCATGCTCATTAAACAAGGGACCGACTGGCAGAGAGTGCATGAAAGTTGTAAAGAGCATCTATGGGTTAGAGGCACCATAGAGAGGAAAAATACATGGTTAGGAGTGGTGTATCTGTGGACCGGAAGTAGTGCTAGGGAGGAAAATGAGGAAATGGTAAACTGTTTGAGAAGAGATATAAACGATTTCAAAGACTCGGGCGAAATAATCATAGTTGGAGATATGAATGCCCATATAGAAGGTTTGGATGGATACCCAGACCACAACGGTTCTCTAGTGATAGATCTATGCCAGGAAAATCGGCTTGTAATAGTAAACACGGAAAGCAAGTGTGACGGACAAATAACGTGGGAATGCGGTAACAGACAGTCCAGCATAGACTACAGTTTAGTATCCGAGACAGTATACGGAAGGCTGCGGGAAATGAGGATAGATGAAAATCGAACAGACAGCTTAGGAAGCGACCACAAGCGGTTTAGCTTGCACTTTGGAGGAGCAACCCGGACGAATGCAGAAATAGGTACAATAGGAGGAAATAATTTGAATAAGGAGCAGTTAAAGATCATCGCTGATAGATTGGAAGATGAAATCAATAAATACCCAGGCAAAAATTGGGATTACGACGAAATGATTGCGTTCATAAAGGGTAAGATGAATGAAGCAAAGGAACGAAACCGATGGAAAGGGAAGAGAAAGCCGAGAAGCTGGTGGAATAAGGAAATAAAAGAGGCTATTGACCAGCGAAGGAAGGCGTCGAGAGAACATAGAGAAGCAAAAAGAACTGGTATGGAACCGGAGGTAGTGAAGGAAAAGTGGGATGTCTACCGTGGGAAAAAACTAGAAGTACAGAAAATGGTGCAAGCAAAGATCAAGCAGAAAAGCGAACAATGGATGGCAGAAATACGGAAGAAGGACAAAAGCGCATCCAAGAAGTTTTGGAACCATGTAAAATCACTAAGCTCAAAAAATGATAACCATAAAAAATTCCTGATTGATGAGGAGGGGGAACATTTAGAAGGAGAGCACGCGTTGGCGCATATTCATCGAGTGATTAGTGAGAAGTTTAGGACAATAGTATTAGAGAAACCTGCACCGATAACATCAGCGCCACAAAAGACTGCGGAAAGGGAAATAAGTTTGAGCAACCTTGATTGGAAAAAAGCAGAGCAAAAGGTTTCCCCCCAGACAGCAGTGGGCCCGGACGGAATACCAATGCAACTAATAAACCTACTTGGACCTAAAAGTAAGGAATCGCTTATGAGGGCAATAGATAAGGTGATAGAAACCAAACAAATACCAGAGGACTGGTTAGAAAGTAGGATGAATTTAATATATAAAAGTAGAGGAGACAAAGCCAGTATTGATTCATATAGACCACTCACAGTAACGTCAGTGGTGTATAGATTCGTAATGCAGGCGATAAAATCAGAAATTCAAGCATGGATGGAAGAAAATGAAATACTTGGGGAACTGCAGAATGGATTTAGACAAGACAGGCGACTGGATGACAATCTGTTCGTGATAACGCAATGCATTGAAATTGCGAAAGCACAGAATAGACCACTAGGGATTACATTCTTGGACATAAAAGGGGCATATGACAACGTGAACAGAGAACGGCTGTGGAGAATGCTGAAACTCCAGGGATTAGATGACGAGTTAGTACAGTTCCTTATAGCAATCTATAAAGACAATAGAGTGCACCTTACTTGGGAAGGACAGAAATGCGCCCAGCAGGTCAACATCCATCGGGGACTGAAACAGGGATGCCCTTTGAGCCCAATACTGTTCATGCTTTACATGGCAGGGTTAGAAAAGAAACTGGAAGAAAGTCAAGTAGGGTTTAGCCTAACCCATATGCTGCAAGGCGAAGTGGTACAACAGCATATTCCGGGAATGTTACACGCAGACGACATTGTTCTTTTAGCTGATAACCAAACCGATATGCAGCGGCTAATAAATATTTGCGGCCAGGAAGCCACTGACCTCGGGTTAAATTTCAGTGCAGAAAAATCAGGAATAATGGTTTTCAATGACGCTACCACCGACGTAGTGTTTATCCAGCAAGGCGAATTACCTAGAGTGAAGGAATATAAATATTTGGGAGTGTGGATAAACGAAGGGGATAACTACTTAAGTACTCACGAGGAGCAACTTAAGCTTAAGGGAAAGCGAAACGCAGCTATAATGAAGCATAGAGCTCTGTGGGGGTATAACAAATATAAAGTAGTAAGAGGAATGTGGAAAGGAGTAATGGTTCCAGGCCTCACGTTTGCGAATGCTGTACTCTGCTTAAAATCAGACGTTCTATCAGGCCTTGAAGTAAACCAGAGAACGGTAGGACGTTTGGCCTTAGGCGCACATGGAAAAACAACTAACGAAGCAGTTCAGGGAGATATGGGCTGGGCGTCGTTTGAAGTTAGAGAAGCTCAAAGTAAAATATGCTTTGAGATGAGGTTGAGGGCAATGGATCAACGAAGGTGGGCAGCTAAGGTTTTTAGGTACCTATACTTGAAAAGCGTGGACACGCATTGGTTAAGGAAGACTAGACGGCTAACGATGAAATACGGAAAGAACAGTGGGGAATTCAAAACAGCCAAGGTAACCAAAAAAGAGGCAAGGCAGATTGAAACTAATAAATGGAGGGAAAAAATGGAAGCTAAAACGTCGTTAGAGATGTACAGGGCTGAGAAGATGAACATCAGAAAGGAAAATTTCTACGATAATTCCCAGGGCAGTGCTTTGCTTTTTGAGGCTAGAGCAGGGTGCCTGCGAACTAAGAGTTTTGTGGGGAAGTATTCACAAAATGATGGGGTATGTGTGGTCTGCGGAAAAGAAACAGAAACTATGCGGCACATAGTGTTAGAATGTGAGGGTATCCATCCAAATCTACATGAAGGGAATATTGGGCTTTCAGAAGCCCTAGGATTTAAGGGTATCAGTGAGGAAGTTAACTTCAAGGCTGTCGAGGGGACGAAAAGAAGATTAGAATGCTGGTGGATGAAAAGCAGAGAGGGAAATATTGCCTAGGACAGTTACCACCTGTAACAGGGAAAAGAAAGTATTTCGGGCCTAATAAGCCTTAGGGCCTGCCATAAGCAGCGCTAGTGTTAAACCAAGAGTGTAAAACACGGTTATATTAGTCCTTTTTGGTAAGATGACATGTCATCACCCCGATTCAAAGGGGAAACCAATAGGAATCATCATCATCATCATCAGGTTCATTGTATGAAGCCGCAGATGAGGATTCTCGCTGGCACAGAGAGACTTCAAAAGTCGCCTTTTTGAGCGACTTTTGAAGTTTGTTTTGCTGGCAAAACAAACTTTTTGCGCAAAGATGCTGTCCACGGGGCTGCAGTGTCAGAAACGTAGGGTGACATTGCCGCAACGTGCGGGAAAGACGAGTAGAAAACGTACCCACTGAGTAAACTTAAAAAAAGACTTTTAAGCTGATTGGTCCTGGGCGTAGGTGCTCGATCTCGTGCACCAAACGGCACCTTGCGAGCATGTTAGCGGGGCACTCTAAGAGTACGTGTTTCACGGATTTCGGCGATCCGCAGTTATTCTCCCATTCAGCTCAATGCAAAGCACTAGAGGCGTTATTTGAATACCTGGACGAGATCGGCGTCACTCAACTGATTTAAAATACTACTGAGATCGTGATGTTCATCGAACTGTTCCCACAAACTCCGCGATGTCTAATTTTTTTTTTTCTTACTTCTTTTCTCCTCGTTCTTCTGTCATGCTATCCATAGTGCCTTTTCTACCCTCCCCTACCCATTGCCCCGCCGAGTAGCATGTCAGTGTTGATATTCCGGCAAACCTTTCGGCTTTCTTCTTTAATAAAGAGCTCTCTCTCTCTCTCTCTCTCTCTCTCTCTCTCTCTCTCTCTCTCTCTCTCTCTCTCTCTCTCTCTTAAAAAAGCAGGACGGAAGAAATATGTCGCAGTGTTACAGATAAATAAAAGAAACAGAGCCTGGGAGGAACGGAGTGGAACGACGCGGTGGCCCCAAAGGCCGAATTTCGACAACCTAACGCCGAACCTTACGTACGAGCTTTAAAGATAAGTCTCCGCCTGATCCGTGGGTGATGGTGTTCATGTCAACAATCGCGCCCGTATTTCGCGCTCGAAATTGGCCACTGTGACTTTAGAAGCGCCCGAGGCCGAATTCTCTAAAAGGCACGAAAATAACCTAAAAGCGCTCTGAATTCTTCTGCAGAGATTTTGATTTCTATTTGCGACACAACTTGAGTTTCGCCAAGGCGATGATGGAAACACCCTACGGCATTGCAATGCACGGCATAACGAAAAGCACGGAAAGTAAAGCAAATGAACTCTACTGAGCAAACTTCCTGTTTCTCTGGAGTGGCTGCGCTTTGCACAACTGCGTGTGTGACCACGATTTTCGGCGTTATGTTCCGACAATCATATTGGCGAGACGTTTTGAGCTGTGACGTTTTCCACTTCGTTGAAAGCCGTTCCGCCGAGAAGCTTAGAGTGTCCTAGGGCTATAAAGATTCCCAGAACAGGGGTTCGAATCGCAGCTGGGCAAGCTATATTGCTCGTAGTGGGAAATAGGCGAAAAATCGGCGTGTGAAGATTCGTCGATAAAATCATTATTATAAAATCATTATCTGCGTCTACTGCAGCCTGTATCATAGCAAGGTCTATCACAGACAGAGAAAGCATCGGGAATGAATCTCGAATTTGGTGTGTAGCGACATGATTGCATGAAAACCTAACCAACCCGAGGAGAACAAATACAATCGGAACTAGGCTTTTAATGCTTTTACTTGCGAATTTTTTTAGGCTGATGCAGTTACACCTGGATATAAAGAAACTCTAAGTAATGAATTCCTGGATTTAGCGAAGTTTTGCAATTCCCCATTGCCAGGCCCATTGAAATCTATGTGTTTGCGACTTCTATGTAACGAAGGTGTTGCGACGGTTAGGCTTGATGCAACAAATTCGCTGTATTGATGAGCCATTTTTTTTGCAGATTTTCTTAGAAATCAGCTGAAGAAGCGCACTAATTTAGCGAACTTTGCCTGCACCGCAAAATACCGCGCATTTCCAGGGTCAGTGCGGTTTCGACTAAGGGCTAGCGATGCCTGTCGGCGTATAGTCGCGCGTCTCCACTGCATCTCTGATGTCGGCTCGTCGTTCATGAGTTCTTCTGCCAGAAAACGAAAGTTTTTGTTATTTTCAGGACAAGCTCACAATTTTAAATTGCGCCTGGTCCGGCGAGAAAGAAGAACGTAGCCGCCCGGTACAGTATACAAGCTAGTAACCTCTCAACAATTTTTAGTGTGGCAGAGGGAAACAAGTTCTCGAAAAGGCGCCGTTTTAGCATAAGTTTGGTCCTTGAAACGCGTTAAGACTCCGAAAGTGCCAAAAGGCAATAGTGCTACTTAAATTACGTTTGTGAATACGGGGGTGAGTGACCCTGCTTTCTTGGAGGGCCATGTAGTGACTAAGTTCGTGGGGGAGAAGCAGGCGATAATCACGCAGTCTTTCACTGTGAAATAAAGCCTTGAAATCTGAGTTCACCATCACTGATGCTTAGAATTTCGGTATCATTTCTGCTTCTTCCACGCAAGCCTTTAACCGAAACCTGCATGTGATTAAAACCTGCATGTAACAAAAAGTGGAGAATGTTTGTAAACTCTGTTATATCCAGGTGTAACTGCAGCGGTTCAGTCTCCCGGAAGATGCGTAAACCAAAGGTTACTTCTACATCAGGAAAGCACTATGGAACTAGCGTCCAGTACTTTTAACGCTGGCTCGAAGAACAACGCCGGCAAACTTTTTTGTGCTGATTATGAATAGCCTGCGTCAGTTTCGGGGCGAAGCAGCCGAAAAATGAGATAATGCGTACAAAAATTTCACTTCTGCCATTCAACCAACGTATCGTTTAGTTATCTCTTAAAAGAGCATGATAAACATTTACTGTGCAGCTTTCGTGATAGCGCTTCGTGATGACAAACGCTTCTCCTCTAACGACAATTTTAATCATATATCATTCTCTTTAGTTTCCATGCCTGCCGGTCTCAAAGTACGCGCCGATAGTCGCAAAAATGTTAATCTAAAACATTGGAGTGTGCGTCGTTGAAGGAAGGACGGAAGAAGAAAGGACGGAAAGGTCGGGAGGTTAACCAGGTAGGGAGCCCGGTTTGCTACCCTGCACTGGGGGAGTGCGGTTCAGGGGATAAGCCAGAAGGCGGGAGAAGAGGAAGAGATAGGAGGGGGAAGGCGCGCCCTCTATTCCCGTTTCGGGCATTATAGTCTTTCATGCGAGTTCGTTTCGCTCAGGAAACGTAAAAGGGCTGTCGTCGCCTTCTGCGAGGTCGATGGTGAAGACCGATGACTTAGGATAGTTTCTACAGTAAATAGTCGATTGTCCAATCCGCTGAGCGCGGTGGCAAGCACGCTTCTCTCCGACGAATATTCGGGGCAGCGACACAGCACATGCACTATAGTCTCTTCCGCCCCACAGGCGAACGCACCATTAAACACTCCCAAAGCACAAAGCGACGAACGCAAACGTTTTACGCTCGCAATACCCCTTTGGCTCACATTGACCTCTTTAGGCACGAGCTTTACTCAACTTTATTTGACAGCGTTTGAACGTTTCTGCAAAGCGCACTTGTGCAAAAGAAAAATCCAAGGTAAATCGAAACATGGCAACAATGCGGCGGGTAGAGGGCGGCAGACAACTAGATCGAACCTGCGCAATTACGTGACTCCACAGGCGATAGGTGCGTGCGCAGACTTCGATAGCCCGAGAGCTCGTTACCAGACCGGACCGGGAAATGAGAGCGGGGGGAGGGCCTAGGAGTAGAGACGGGGAAACGGCCGGGAAGCGCCTTTCCCCATTAAAGGAGGGCTTGGCTCGCTCGTTAGCGGACTGATTCCCATTTCTAGCGGTGCATTCGCTGCCTGCATCTCCTCGTACTGAGCCTATTTGGGACACGTAGCCGTACATCCGGCACACGCACACTGTCATCGAAAGTATCGAGGGAAAAGGGTCCAGTGATGGTATTACGTAGGCCAATGCTTTTTTGTGCGAAAAGGAGCGGAGTTGTAGTTTTTACGCAGTGGCGCTGGCAAAACGACTATCGGCGGTAACGCTGGAGGGAACGCAAGGTAGCTTCCGTGAATTATGCGGGGTATAGAAACCAAGTATTTTAAATGGTAGGACACAAATGTCGTCAATGATGTTAAAAAACAATTTGCCGCCAAAAGTTTTAGATCAGACTTTTTAGCACACTTTGAAAAATCCTTGCTAAACTACATAGAAGCCGATAGGGCTGTCTCTTCTTGATGACTTGGACCTATAGTCCAGTCTGCGCCTAGACCGAAGGTATGTGTCGTAACCAGCTTGGCTGAATAGCGCTTGTGAAAGGGTTGCTTATTGTTTTTTTTTTATCCTCGAACCTTGTACCCTTGCATTTTGTACCTGTGCACAATATGGTCGTAAACTGTATATCTGAGCGCATAGTGTACCGCATACTGTACCGCACACGTTCTGCGTTGCTATGGTATCTGAGGCGGCAGTTACTGCCTCCATGTTCTCTCTTGTTTAACCCCGTACCGCCCCATGGGCTAACAGTATGAATAAATAAATGAATTCTAAATTGACGTTAGGTTAGGTTAGGTTAGGTTTGGTTGCGCCCCAGTTTTCTGCGCTGTTATTTAGCAATGAGCATCCAACTAGCCAAAAGTCAAGTTTTTATGCGTAATACATGCGGCAACATTTTTGAACCTCTTTTAACTGCAACTTTCAATCAATGTCTAAAAGCAAATGTGTTCCCTCGCCCGTAGAAAATTTCTCGAGTGCGCCCAATTTTAAAGTCGGGCACCAAACGTGAAGCGATAAATTGTAAAGCAGTCTCTCTCGTTTGCGCTTGCTCCACCAGACGTTGTTAATTGATAAATTGCTACGGTCAGGCATTGAAACACCACTAGTGGCCTTATTGGGCAGCTATAGAGACAATCGGTTCAGTTTTGGGAGCATTAACGGGCAGCCGCCCGCTATGTACAGATCAACAAGCGGAGTGCCAGAAGGTTCCGTGTTGGACCCTCTCTTGTTCTCAATTTCAAAAACACACTGTATCAGCGGGAATTGAGAGGTCATCTTCTCTTATCTATGCTGACGATATCAAGATATTCAGACGCATTGAGTCTATTGTGGCTGCGTTGCCCTAGAGGAAAATAAATTTTATTCTCTAAAGTGGTGCTCAGATAACAGATTAAACCTTAACTCTACGAAAACAAGGTCATTTCTTTAGTCGAAAAGCAAACAACACGCATTTTATTTCTATACATTATTGATGACGATTCCCCGTCTATAGTTCAGGAGACCAAACTCCTCGGCGTACTCTTCGACAGTGCCTGCACTGTCGAAGAGTACGCCGAGGAGTGCCCCCCGCCTAAGTTCAGTGACATAAGGCGAAAAAGTTAAGGCCTTAACTTTTTCGCCTTATGTCACTGAACTTAGACGGGGGGCGCTTCGCTCCCTAACGACATGCAAATGGCTCTCTTGGCTCTGCCCATCCGCACTGGTTCTCCGGTGCTTCAGCGAGACCGGCCACAGCATTCACTTCTATAAATGGCCCGGTCACAGGCGCCGCCATCGGGTCCAAGCTCCGACCCCTGTGAAACTATCGGACAACTGAATGACGGTATATATATATGCTCTATAGGAGCTTGCAGTGTCCGTTGATGAAGCCCGCCACGCCAGGCGAAGGTAGCCCGCTGGGCCCACAGATGGCGGCACCGCTTCGACAGCCGTCCAGTGCACAATCTTGGCTCGTGCGCCAAGGCACGCGCCAAGTCCACGTCCACCTACGCACGTCCACCTCCCTATATATGCACTGATAAACTGCTAGACTTGAGTGCAGTGTTGCCATCGCTTGGCGTCAGACATCCGCTAAAAAGCAACGAGAAATCCGCCAGATTCCGCTAGATTCTAAAACATATCCGCTAAATTTCCCGCTAGGGCCTATTTTATTTAAAATAACAGTGCAATTTCGTATGATAAATACATTTATCATTCTTAAAAGCTCCCCAAAACTACGAGAGCTGAAATACCATATAAAAAGAGTCTTCCAAGGAGTCTAACAGAACACTTCAGGTTTCAGTGCTGCGGTGGTCGTCATTGGTCAACCTCATCACAGAAGAGGCTAAAAGTTATAAATGTTCACACTGATGCAAAAAAAAAAACTCACAGGTCAACGAAAAACACATCGAGGTCTTCGTCGCCGCTGTCGTCGTCTGACACCATCTCCACAGGACCGCTGGTACTTGTTGAGGGACCAGAAAGGTGACTTGGTTGCACATACGTTGCAGATGTCCCGATTGCACTGACTGCTGCGGGAAGTTCGTAATCGAAACAACTTTTCTGGTGTCACTTCAGTTCCGCTCTTACGACGAGGATGGCGTTTGTTGTTTCAGGCTTAAGCTTGTTCCTCATCTTGGATTTTACTATGTTAAGCTGACTAAACCTCATTTCTATTTCGCAATTTGAATACGGCAGCACGAGCATCGACATGGCAAATCCGGCCAGCTCGGCGAACGGGTTTTCACCGCAGGCGTCCTTATAGGAGTGAACTTCACACCAGAACGACTGCGTGGACGATATTTGCTTCCAGTCCAGGAGGGTGATTTTGCTCCACTGGTTTTGAATTTTTTCTATTGCCTCAGAGCCGTTTTTAAACCTCACGGATTTGTTTGTCTGAGATAGGCGGAGCAAGTGAACAGGAGCCCTCCTAACCTGTGAAGTTAATCAATTTATGCATTTTTAGAGGACACGGAAATGGTTTCTTGCAGGGCGATTTTGAATCGGTGCACTGTGTGAGGTATCCGCCAGAAATCCGCTATGTATGAAAATGGCCCGTCAAAAAATCCACTAGCCGCTAGACTAATTTTTTCCCCGTCAGAATAAAGTGAAATCCGCCAGATTTAGCGGAAAATCCGCTAAATTGGCATCACTGCTTGAGTGGGTCAGCTTGGAATACGTACGTGGCGCGGAGATTGGCGT
Organism: Haemaphysalis longicornis; assembly: GCF_048455015.1. Taxonomy (NCBI): domain Eukaryota; kingdom Metazoa; phylum Arthropoda; class Arachnida; order Ixodida; family Ixodidae; genus Haemaphysalis; species Haemaphysalis longicornis. The sequence goes on along the minus strand of NW_027526434.1, from coordinate 1,254,226 downwards.
TGTGAGCGACCCCCGGGTATGCGGGGAAGGCGCCTACTGTGCCCAGCTCACCTACGCTGTTTCAGCACATTTCACACGCGTGAAACTGGCTTTTTTAAATAGAAATTTAGAGCATTTTCACTATTGTGAAGATGGAAGAGGAGCTAAGCTGTGTTGATGAATTAGTATATATAGTGTGGTCACTTGTTACGTTGATCGTGTATAGGCACATACACATAACTTCCTCACAATTATCTGTAAAAAAAATTAGTTTTCGTACTATTTGTTTCTTGATCCTTTTGACAAAACAACAGTTACAGCCGTTTTATGCAACCATACTCGGTCCGTTAAGTCTTGTGTTAGCAGGAGACAAAAATTCATTAACATGTACAAATTCATTGTGAAATATTTTGGCAAGTAATTGAAACACGTCTAAATGACACAGTTATCTTAGCGGCCACTTTCCCGGGTATTTTTCAGAAATACGTATTTTATATTGCCGCGAACCATTCAGTGGATTTGTTTAATTATGTTTTTGTTTTTATCGCCCGGCTGAGCGGAGGCTGTGTTATCTGTCCCCAGAGTGAAGCGCATGTTCTATTCCTCCTTTCTTATACCGCCAGGATTATCTAATTTGATATGGAGTATGATTCGGCCTAGCGTCACTAGCCTAGAATAGTCTTCTTTTATCTACAGTGTTCTCGAGGTAGTTCGAAGGTTCGAGAAACAGCGGCGTCCGAAGATAAATGCCCGCAGAGCTGACGCCGCGGCATTCGATTCAGCGACACTCGCCTGCGCACGTCACTTTGTTGACAGCAGCTTCACCGCCTGTGTGGTCCTGAAGCTGTTAGGGGAGCACGAGTTCACTCCAATAGCCTTGTTTTTCCTTCAAGACAACTGTGTCGTCTTTGGCCACGTGGCAATATCGGGAGCTACAGAGCTTTTTATAATAGTTCGGGAGCGAGCACGTGCGATTTTTGTCGAGGGGACCCGACAGGCGCATGCAGTTTTGGCCAGAACTTAGCACACGACAGTCCCACTGTAAAAGGCATCTCCTGCGCAAAAAGAAAAACAAAGCAGGACGTAGAGAATCTATGTCGGCAGGCATAATCGTTCGGAAGTACCGGCGGTACTTCTTCAGCTTTCAGCTCCGGCGCTCTTAATTGTAATCAGGATGCATTACCACGAACAATGTGCTTTGAATTGTATACATCAAAGGTAGGCTCATTCTAAGGTTGGAGATCTCGGTTGTTCCCTGGGCGTTTAACGGGTACGGGCACAAAGGAAAACTGGATAGTGGTGTTGTTGTACTTAGACATCTTCCCACCACGGCTTGGTGTTGTGGGAAACAGAGTGTAGTCGTGTGGCCTGGAGGTTGTCGAGAAAAAGGTGAAATGCTGCAGGATTCAAGCTTGAAACCTTTACTACACGGCGGATCCGCCGGGCATTCTCATGGATGGTCAAAACGTCCAGCTCGGTGCTGTCCGTCATGGTGGCCACATTACACGCCGCGACGAAGTGACTGCCAATGGCCCACCGCTTAAAGATGTGTTCATGATGAAGCCGGATAACAGGTATGCGAGGCAATTGTATGATGGGTGAGTGGCAGCAGTATCAGGGCGGGCAGTGCCTTGGGGAGACAGACGCAGCGCTTCAATGGTTGCTTGTCGCTGCGCGGGCATTAACGCATCCGCCTATGAGCATCCTGTCTGAAAGCGCGCAGACGACTCTGGAGTCGTACCAATGCCCTGTCTGTGTTTTGAAAATTCGCCTAATCTGCTTCCTGTCCGAATGGCACAGGATGAAGCCTTCCAGTGCAAAGATCTCTCGCGGTGACTTCCCCGTCTCTCGGTATGAACGCTAGAAGAACTTGTGATTGAACAAGAGAGCAGCCAAATAAGATCATTTTCTCTGCGCTTAAACAGACTACAGAACAGCTGCAGTGCCTCTGTACTGAACTGTAATATGCGCCGCAATTAGTTCGATATATCCAATAGTTCGATACAGCGAAACCCGCCGATAACGAATTGTTGTTACAAGTTCGGAATACGCGGGACACCCCCCGTCACCACATGCGGAAACCAACACATATGAAGTATGTCGTTACCATACACAAAACAATCCATTTATTGAAGCAATGAGGCTTCTTTCCACCTCAACAGCCTACTCAACAAAACAGAAATGATTCTAGTTTCCACTTTCGTTTTGTCGGCGTCAACTATCACAGCATTCGAGTCCGTGTCCTTCAATATCGAAGTAATAATGTCTGAACATAAGAACTGCCGAAAGCTCCTCATTAAGCATTGGACGGCTTTCACTAGCGGCATCCTCTGCCTCTTTGGAACTTTCAACAGCACCAGCTTCCATGACATCGACGACAGTGTCTGCATTAGAGGGGCTGGTCGTCGATGACACTCCGGAAATCCCAGAAGGAATTCAATGGTCCCGTTTTATTGTGTGCAGTTGCAGTCATGAACCATTTTCAACTGGTCCGCTTTAACACTCTGCTTCAATTACCAAAAGTGTCGGGCGTCACGTCGCTCCTTGTGAGCTTCAACGTCTCAACGGCGGCCAATCAACATCTCAATTACCTCTGTGAGACCATGCATTTTGGCGGCAATTCTAGGTTCACCGAGTTCGATATATCCGATGTGAACTTCGTTATAAAGAATATATTTATCATGTATTTTCATAACTGATTTGTTTTTGTTCGATATATAGCATAATTCGCTGTATCCGGGTTCGTTATATTCGGGTTTGACTGTAGCATATCTGGGAAATGAGTGAAGGATGTAGCATTACGCTATGTAAAGAATGCCCCCTTCTTTCACGGATTGTCGGTTCGGACATGACCCTTTGCACGTGTATCTTGTCATTCAAGGCCAATTTTTATTTGAGAGTCGACGCCAGCTCTGGTCTTTTCTTTCTTAGTGCGTTTTCGTCTTTGTTTTAAGCAGATATTACTATGGGCCGGTACCAACTTGCCCAGCTTACCGTATTTTGTTAGTTTTAAACATTCTCTATAACTTTGACACACTGACTCAAGAATGGGAGTCCATGCTTTAGGCTTTCTCGACGGATATGGACACATCTTTGACAAGAAAACTTTGCCCGAAAGCGCCGTTTCCCTCAAGACATCCTCGTCAAGACATCCCCTCAAGACATCCCCCCCCCCCCCTCATTTTGACGTCGGATATGAAGAAGCACTGGCAAGTCAGCAGGGTTGCATTTGCGCATTCTCAGCATGATTAGCCTGTACAACCATTGCGGGAACAAAATAATCTCAACAACCCTATGGAATGTGAAAAAATCAAAATGCGGAATGCGAAAGAAGAATGAAAACACTTTAGAAATCAGCATGACCTCCTTAAGTAGTTGGCTGAGATGCCGGAAATACGCATTGAGATTGCCCGTCGGGTGCCCTTTAGAGAAAAAAAATTTCCCCGCATTTCCCCGAGGGGAAGAATGTGAAAGTGCGAATGCACGAGTTGAATTTGCGCGGTTCGGTAATGTTCGCGAAAGAGAGATCACGTGCACACACACACAACTACAAAGAAAGAAAGATGCATTTATTCACAGACACCTATTTGTGTTGTCGTTGTACTTGATTGCTAGAGCGGATCTCAGCTTTGAAATTAAATTTCGTGTCAGTACTCCTTTAAGCGGGTGCATTAGCCCTTCTCACGCCCGATTCCTGGCCAATCCCCCACGTGGGTATGTGCCATGTCAGCGGCCAGGCAGCGCGCGCCCATCTCCCCCGGTTGCCAAGGAAGACGAGGAGATTCCTGGTCAATCTCCCACGTGGGTATGTGCCATCTCCCCCCGTTGCCAAGGAAGACGAGGAGCGCGCGCACCCGCAGCTGCTGCTATGTGGACGGACGGCGGTCAACGGAATTCAGGGTCGCTTATAAAGTGCATTCGCACTTAAAATAGGGCTCTACACTTCCGCTGAGGGGTCAAATAATAAAACTAAAGTTAAAGTTAAAGTGTTGAAGTAAAGTGTTGAATGTCGCCCAAAATAGCACTTCGTCTACGGCTGCTCATCACAAACCAGAAAACCAGGGAAATATTCGAAGCCCACACAATCGGAAAACGAGCCGACAAATGCATCAACCAGCCATCCGTAGCCCTATCACAGCAAGGAGTAGCGTATTTTATCGGTGTGGAACATGCGCCTAGAGGGTGTATATTGTGGGTGCCCTTTTGGTTATGCAGTCAGCGCCCTTCGTGTTGCTTCCCGTGCTTCATCTGTGCGCGATCATCAGCGTTACCATCGGCGGGACACTACTCGTCACTATCATCAGTGGTAGCCACAATTAGCTCCATCATCATCTCCATCATCACTTTTCCCTTATCTACATAATCCTCTAGGGTTGTTCTACAGCGGAGCATCGGAATGAAAGGTCACCCCAACTTTCGTCTGTCAATATGTGTTTCTTCTTTTCAAAATAAATTTCAGTTGTAAGCGGCGCCCTGTTAGTGTTTACCCCCGTCTTTTTGCCTTCGCCTCTTTCCGCCTAGTGAACATGGATTTAAACGAACTCGTCCAGTCATAGGTTTTGATTAAAAGGGGACGTTTTCTTGTTTAATATTAAAGTGCTATTGTGTGCACCGGAAGCGTTCCCGTCAGCATCTTCGTTTCCTTTCCTCTTGCGGAGCACTCTCATCACGGCAGTTGCTCCCGACGAATTTAGGAAATGCCCTCGATATGCAATTGAGAATGGCGAGGTTCTAAGCAAAATTCCCCAGCCCCGAACCAAGAAGTACCAGTTTTTTATACCTAGCCTTCTTTATGCCTTCCGATTTTCGATGCTTAGCCTGCTATATGCCTTCATCATTTCACTCTCCCTCCAACGGCCCCCTCAATGTTTTTCTACTAGTGTCAACATTTCCTAAATGCCAGCCGTTTGATACCATAGCGTCAGCAGCACCACTTTCAGGGATCTCCTTGACTACAAAGAACACGTGCAAGCGATTCCGGGAATGGCGCCAGCGCCATTGAAAGGTATGGCGCTGAAACTGAACGGGAACGCGGGAATGTCCCAGGTGCCTCTGAGTGTCCTGGTAGGTTGAAAGCCCGAGAACTCGTTGCCGACACAAAAACAGGAGCATGAAGGACTTCCGGTGTGAAAAAATAAAGCGATAGAACGGATATAAAACTGCACCAGGACCTTTTCTGAGTATTGTGGGTGCTGCACGAAAGCTCGGTAAACGAGCCAAGTTTCGCTGTGCAAAGTTCGTTGCTCAGACTATTTGACCTGGCCAGAGTCATAACCTCTCTTCCTTGCGATTGCTCTTGAAGCTTCTACTTTTTTGTGCACACTAGCAATCCTTTCTAAACATTGTTAGTCGCTGCATAAAACAGGATATAATGGCACTAAGTCGGGTAACTCTGCTTGCTCGCAGCGAAATTGCACACCTTCGGATCACATGCGTTCGACGATGCTTCACAATTTCTATCAACTGTTGTGTTAACGTAGGGAAGTGATTTGCACCGCAATGCAGGTCTATGCAATGAATAAACCTACCAAAAAATATAAAAGTATTGCATACGTTTTATATCGTATTCTACAGCCTACGGTTAGCGAGATGGTATTTTTAAAAGAACATTGAATACCATGGTTGCACAATGATAAAATGCCTCATTAGCGCAGTAAGCTATGCGTAGTGCTTTTAGTTTATAGCTTTATGTTCACTTACCTTCGTTTTGTTCTCAATCTGCTTTGTTGGTACACATTGGGAATATAATGGCGTTGTAAAAATATTTTTGATAAGGGTAACGTCTTTTCTATACTGCTACTTCAAAACATTTAGAACGCTCTATTTGTTAGACCTTTTCTAAACATATTGGGAGCAAGAATTTTAACGGCGGAGGACTTTAGGCCGAGCAATATCCGTCCGCCTCCCCAAAAAAACCTCGAAGTGTCGGGGAAGGTGGCGAGAAGGCAAGGAGTACACGACCTGGTGTTGGGTGTGCGCGCCTCAAGTAAAAAAAAAAGTGGCTAGGAAGGTCCTGGCAATCGAGCCCGGGACCTTAACCCCATAAAACCGGCAACCTAACTAACAATATGGCCAACCCCAAAGGTCCGAGAGGTACGGGGTTAGCAGCGACAGGGAACAACATCAGTAGCCAATTGAAAAGAAAAAAAAACTGGTTGATTCCTGTCATAGGAATCGGTAAAACACGAAAATGAAATATGTAGCGAAATCTGCTGCTGAGCATGATTTGTGGGTCGGCGGCTGTCTTGTGGATGTGCTTGGCGAGCAACGTCCTGCTGGCGGGTCGCTTCGGCAGAGGTGTACTGGCGTCATTTCCGTGACGGATATGATGTCAATGAAACCTTTGTGTATCGCGGCGTAAAACACTTTCGTGTTACATATAAAACCCGAAAACGAACAACCCTAGGTATAACGTACACTAAGTAATAAAGGTCGTTTCCCCGCAAGAAGACCCTGTGTTCAGGGGTGCAACCTTTACAGGCCTTTTTCCGTAACAGAAATGATGACAGGGAAATCTTCGTCTATTCAGGAATAAAATATTTTCAGGAATAAACTTTGCCCTGCGGAAAGTGGAGCCTTCTCGAGTGAAACAGAAAGCATTAGCGATGTGCGAGGACTTGAATCTGCAGCATGTCAACAAAACCGCGAAAGCCAGCAAGGACAACACACTAAATGTGTTTTTTTCCCGCAAAGACTCACAAATCGGGGCACCATTTAGTACTATTGTCAGTGAAAGATGGTCCTTGCAGCAAGAAATGAGCCGGTTCCTACAGAAACACCTGAACTCTCTGCACATTGATGACCATTTTGCTACTAGAAACAGTGTCGATGTCTTACAAGTGTTGAAAGATAACCATTCAGTTGGGTTTGGCTTTTCTGTTGACGTGACAGACGTGTACTACTCTATACCGCGTGAACATTTGCTCGCTTCTGTACAGTTTTGCATCGATGAGAGTGTAGCGGTGCAGTTCCAGAATTTTACTGGAATGTCTGTTGCAAACTTCATGGTAATGCTCGAGATTTATCTTAATTCCACTTTTATTTTATTTGACGGGAAGCATTACCTACAACGTCATGGCATTTGTATCGGGTTCTGTGTCGCGCTGCTTTTGTGCTACATCTTTTTAAGCAGTCCAGACCGAACCATTAATGATGCCCTTGACTTTAATCTTCTTCTTACCGTTTTTAGATATTTGATGACTTTTCAGTGATTTTAAAGAAGCTAACCGCGGAATCCCACCTTGCCACGGCAGGGAAGATTTTAGAGCTTTTTAATCGACACGGGAAAGGCCTAGCCTTTACCCACGAAGTGCCTGTTGACAATTAATTGCAGTTTTTAGACATTACCACGAGGTTTTATGAAGACCATGTTTCTTGGTGGCACAATCAACGCGCTAGGAAAGAACTGCTGCCCTATGAATCGGCGCATTCAAAAACAGTGAAAAGGGCAATCGCTTCACTTACTCTGGAATCTGCATTACAAAAAGCGTGTGCTCACAAGATGCAGGACAGTTTTATCAATCAGATTGGCAGGCTTCCCTCGGCCGGTTTCCGTGGCACTGTCGTCGTTGCTGTGGCAAAGACGTTGCTCAAAAAGTGAAAGGAGAGAAGAAGGCCATAGATATCTCCCGTCCGCAGAAAACGGATGCCAAGCCGCCCATGCACAGAGTGTCCCCTTGCGTTCTCTGCCGCGTGTAAACTAGCGCGCCTGTGGTCACGCATATCGGGTGAACGCAGGATGAAGGCATGCGGGAAAAAACACGCAAATCGCTATGTCGACTGTGCTGTCGGTGTTGCATACAAAATCCCAATATCTTGCGGAAAGTCTTACGTTGGCCAAACGGGCCGTTGCGTCAATGAGAAGAGAGCCAGGGAACATGAATTGTCACTTGGTAAAGATAATGGATCACATTTGCCCACCCACTCTTGTTCCTGCGGCTGTGAGCCATGGTTCAAAGAAATCAGAATACTAAACAGAAGAAAGAACAGGGCTGCGAGAGAATTAGCCGAGGTGTTTTATATCAGGGAGAGAGCGGACGAATGTGTAAGTGATACCTCGATTGCTCTGTACAGTAGCGAAATGTTTTTTTCTGAAAAACGTGCTGTAACATATCTGGTTTTGTTATCATCTGTGTATGTGTACGCTCCTTCTGTCTCGCTATGTCCTTTCCTAGGAAATATTTGCACATGCGTAGCCGGATAAAATAGTTGGAAGTTAGCGCCTGTCTCGTCTACTCTGTTCTTCGTTCGTGTGTATTTGTTGCGCTTCAAATCATGGCATCTATTCACCAACTAACCCAGCAAGAAGTTTTTCTCAGCGACAAGAGGCGCGCCCAGCGATAAGTAAGGTCAGGCCCACCAAGGAGTACTGATCTTATTACCGTCCCCCTTTCCTGATGGCTTAACGACGGTTGTATAACAGCGCACCTTACACCTCGGGATATGAGGGCGGTAACTCCGACGCGTCGGGCCCTGAATGAGCAGCTCGGGAGAAAACTCCGGGGCCCGGGTGCGTGTTTATAGGTTCGGTGCCTACCCTTACCGAAGTTCTCGGCGGAAGAGGGTCTCAGTGTCAAATAAATTACAAGCCACCCCCTTTCCAAGAAACAGTGTTGCCAACAGCCCCGACCCTAAAGGGCCGCCAACAACGCCATTTTCCGCCCTCTTCTTCCCTCCTGTTGTGTTAGTGATCGATAAGCGTCACCCGAAGCTGCTCAAGGATTGTATAACGTAGCCGAGTATGTCTTTACACATTCCTTTTTTTTGTTTGTTGTTTCCTTCGTCATAGATGACTGTTCAGTTCTTTTTGTTGGTTCCTCGTACTTCAGTGCCTGCCTCTTTTCTTGCAAGCTTGCTTGCGAGGTGTTTGCTCGCTTTATGGGGCCAGCTCTAAACTTATCCCTGTTCTTAAGCTTCAAAAGCACTGGCTTTACTCAACAGCGTTAAAGAATTCATAAGAAGTTTCGGCACTTATGCGGGTGGTATCGTCAGTAACACACTCCACACCAGTGTTGCGTCGACCCTATTCAGGTAGCACGACAAGAATTCCTACAACCAAAGAGCCAGTCTTCGGGGGTTCACTTTGTGCAACCCCACAGGTTGAAATGCAGGAGCACGACGGTTGGATAAGACTTTATGTTGCCAAAAATGACTGATTCATTAGTGGTTATTATTTATTATTTACAAGATACCTACATCGCCACGAGGTCATTTTTGTAGGGGGGACATGCAACATGTACAGAACAGAGTATACAAATACATTTATACGTCCATACACTTTTTCAAAAGCACATATTTATATTGATTAAAAAAATGAACACCACACTGATCAAAGCGGGAGAAAAAAACATCGTTATTTTGAAGGCTAACCAATTCCGCTGGCAACATTTTCCAGTCACTTATTGTTCTAGGGAGAAAAGAATCTGCAAGAATATTTGTTCTGTGGGAATACTTTAGCACTTTTTGTGGATTATCATGACGAAGTGATATGTAGTTTGGCTCGAGGAGATACTGTTTTTTGTCGATACCTGTACGATTGTAGTAAATGCAGCGGAAAAATTTTAACCTTAACTTTTTAGTCTGGACTGCAGTGGTTCCCAGTTCAGGGTAGCTTTAATCGCCGAGATGCTAGCAAAAGGGTCGTACTTGTTGGTAACAAAACGCGCTGCCTGGTTTTGCAGCTTTTCTAATCTTTCTATAAGGTACTCTTGGTGTGGGTCCCACACTATACACACATATTCAAGTATAGACCGGATATGCATAAAATACAGTGTTTTTTTCACTTCTCCGGATGCATCCTTAAAGTTTCTACGTATAAAATATAACATTGTACTGGCCTTTGTAATTATCTACTCTACATGTTTAATCCACTTGAGTGACTGAGTTAAGTATACACCTAAGTATTTGTACTCTGTAACGCTAGTGATTATTGTATCTTTTCTTTTATAACTTGCTTGGGTTATAGCTGATTTTCGTGTAAACCGGAGGTGATTACATTTCTCGATATTTAGGTTCATGCCCCATCCGTCACACCACCGAGCTACCGTTTCTAGGTCTTTTTGTAGCGCGTATGTGTCGCTTAGTGAATTTATCTGCCTATGAATACCACAGTCGTCAGCAAATATTTTAATTTCGGACGTAATGTTTTCTGTTATATTATTTATATAAATTAAGAACAATAATGATCCTAGTACGCTACCTTGTGGTACACCAGAACTCACCGCGATAGAGCTACATTTATGACTATTTAAAACCACACATTGCTCGCGGCCGTGCAGGTAGTTACGTATCCAAGAATGAATTTTATAGTTAATATTCAGGGATGCAAGTTTATTGTCCAGAAAGTTATGAGGAACGGTATCAAAAGCCTTCCTAAAATCTAGAAAGATTGCATCTACTGGCGTATTATTATCGAGGGCCTGTGACATGTAATGCTGAAATTCTACTAATTGAGTATTGCATGAAACTCCACTGCGAAAGCCGTGCTGAGAAGGTGTAAGGTAGTTGATGGAGTTAAGGTATTGAAATATTGCACTATATATAATATGTTCTAAGAGTTTACAGCAAATTGAAGTCAAAGAAATCGGTCTATAATTTTTCACATTTTTTCTATCCCCGGACTTAAAAAAAGGCGTTACATTTGAAAATTTCCAGTCTTTCGGAACAATGCCGACTCAAGTGACATTTTGTAAATAATAGCTAAATACCTTGCAATAACGTCATGGCACTCCTTCAGTACAAATGACGATAGCCCATCTGGACCACATGCCTTAGAAGTGTCCAGTTCGCGTAAGAGGCGATCTATACCATAAATACCTATAATGATATCATCCATAGAGTGGGTGACATAACTGACGCATGACGGTAAAGGAGCAGTTGACGTTGTTTGTGAAAAAACAGACTGGAAAAATGCATTGAATGCTTCCGCCATTTCAGCATTACCTTGCAAAGTGATTCGGTACACTGATAACGACTGTATCGAAATGTCATCTTTCCTGGTTTTCTTTACGTATTTCTAAAACTGTTTCGGGTTTTGGGTAAAGTCAATGTTCAACCGGCCCAAAAATTGTCTTTTCGCAATTTCTATTGCAATCTTAACCTTATTGTTCGAGTCTTTCAAAGCCTGTTCATTAAATTCGCTACTATTACTGCAGAAACGTCTATAGGCTCGCCGGGCTTTCCTTATTATCTTGCGAATTTCCGCGCTGAACCAACGTTTTTGTTGTTTTTTTGCCGTTAGGTACTTCGATGGTATAAACGTTTCTGTTAGATGTTTTATTTTATCGCGAAAGATACACCAAAGTTCTTCCAATAGGGATTCAGACAGCCGAATAAAAATTTCGAGGTATGATTCTAATTCTGCAGAGATAGCCTCATAGTTTCCTTTATGAAACATGAAAACTTGGCGAGGATGTTGCATTTGATTCGAAGCACTAAGTAATGACAATTCTGCTACAACTGCTTCGTGGTCCTGTTGATAGCGTGGTTAATTGGTAACAGGAGGTGATGACAACGTCATGTCTTCAAGTGACGTTCGAGTAACAAGAAAAATATACTTTTTTCTTTTGTGATTACCTACACACTTTCGTTGTGCGCATCGTTGTACTACTCCATTCGGTTTTGTACTGAAAAAGATGGTAGGCATGGCACAAGTTTCCAGGTGACTATCACAGGAATCGCATAACTCGTGTAGGCTCAGGTTGAGCTAACAATGTTTTCCCTCGTGAAAGATGTGCTGCTTAACCTTTGGTTTCTTGCAGGTAGTTCTTGACCTTGTGGTCACAGCTGAAGTTTTTGAACGGGAAAATAGCCAGACGCATGCGTTGACCAAAGCTTGGCAACATAAAGTTTGACTCCCAGCGACCCAGGATTCCCACCGGCTGTCATGCACAAAACGAGCGATGGTTCATCCCCGCAGGACCTAATATGTCACGTTATGGTGAACGATGCTCGTAGCATTGTGATCTGCACTTACTATTCGTCTGCAAGGAATGATTGCTCGCGGAGAACACTACGTTTTTCAGTTGGGCAACTGTGATCACATACTTTCACTCCGTAACCAGACGAGGACACGCCAGAACTGCGGAGCGCTAGACTAATGAATTCATCGTACTAGCGAATATTAACACAGGGACAAAGATTAAGAAGAGGTGAAACACACGCTATATCAACTCAGTTTATGCCAAAGAAACGCGGAAAACACCGTATGCACATGTCAAGTTGGAAGGGAAATCATAAAGACACAGCGATAACAAGCAAAGCAACATCGCAAACGTCACACTTTCTCATGCCATAAAGCCTCACCACCGTGCCGGCCCATATCAATTAATCCGACACGTGTGTACGGCGATCACCCGTCGCTTATGCGCAACTAGCTCCCTCTCTCATAAAAATTGATTTCCTTTGTGGAGAGCGCCATGGACAGTGCGCTGACGCACCTTTCCCTTCTATGCTTATCGTGAAGGCCTCAACAATTTCTGGGCGTTTTTGTGACGAAGACCTGTACACGATGCATGTCTGCGAGAAAGTTGGAGTGCAACTCGTGCACCTATGGCAATGATCAGCCAGGTAGCCAGCCCTTATTTGCGCGTTCACAGCCGCATGGTGCTCTCTGAGAATTGCATTGAGGCACCTACCACAAGGGGATCCTGTAGCCCACCCCGTCGCACAACCCACAAACCTGCTTGTGGGCTTTATGACACAGTTGGGCTTGGTACAAAGGTCATTCACCTTACGCACCATCTTTGAGAGCCTCTCAGCTCCCGAGAACACCACCTGCATACCTCACTTACAACCGACCTCTGTCAGGCGGTGGGACCCTTGGTGCACGTACGGCATAGCCACCACAGGAACGACCTCAAATTGGCCTGGTGCAGATGACGCTTGCACATTTTAACAGATTTTACTCGGCAACTACTCACATTTATACCGATGTATCGGCGACACATGAGTGCAGCTCCTCGGGAATTTTCATTCCATCAAGTGAAAAAGCATTGTCATATCGGTTTGAACGACCAACTTCGCCTGCGTCGGCGGAGCTCTACGGGATTAGAGAAGCACTTCGATACGTTCTACGCCAGCCGCCGTCAGGTTGGACCGTTTTCTCTGATTCGAGGGCAGCACTTCAAAGTTTACAACGCGCTAGCTGTTTCAGCTTACACGAACGTGTCCAACGAGACGTACCGTATTTGCACCATCTCGAATACGTCGCTGGACATCGCGTTACCTTCCAATGGCTTCCAGGCCACAGCGGCATCATGGGAAACGAGAAAGCGGACGAGGCTTCCCGCAGGGGCTTACAAATGAGAAAAAGAAAGAAGATTTTCTTCCCCAAGCATGATGCCGCCACAATGACGAAGGCACTAGCTCTGTTGGAAAGGAACCGTTTATGGTCCTTCCAGCAACATCATTACGTTTTTTTATATTCCATAGACCCATATGTCAGAATGCGGCTGCCAGCGCGTCTACCCCGCCACTTGGAGACGTTGCTGCATAGACGTCGTCTTAATGCAGCACTAACAAATTCCTTTTTACATCGAATCGGCCAGACATCAAGCCCATATTGCGATAATTGTGGTTCACTTCAAACTGTTGAACCCATATTACTGGAATGCTCTGCCTATGCCGACTCAAGGTGCCGTTTACTACATAAAATTTATTGCCTCCACCCTGGACCATTGACATTAAGATTGGTACTTTGACCATGGCCCTCTCCCTCCGCTGAGCGCAAAATCTTGTCCGCGATATTCGAATTCCACCAGGACATTGGTATGTCCACGAAATTGTAGTCGTTCCTCTATCTCAAGAACCTTTGAACTCAATACCTTAAAGAAGGATCATATTTTATTTTTTTCTGTACTACTACTCTCCTTTTCTTCACTACACCTACTACCTTTTTCCCTCTCCTCTTTTCCCCGCAGAGTAGCATGGCGGCGAACTGATATCGGCAAACCTCTCTGCATTTTCCTCTTTAATAAAGAGTTGCTCTCTCTCTCTGTCTTTGACATTCCGAACCAGGTAAGTGGGCGCTTTTGAGATCCTTCACAAGGATCTCCACTATAGAGGCCACAATTTCGGGGGGAAATACTGCCACTCTCAGTATTTCAGCTTGCTCAAGCAAGCTAGCCATCATTTTATGCTGGCAAGATCTAGTAAGCGCCGCCCTCATAGTGTTCTTTGCTATGCCTCGCTTCACAAGCTTTGAATGGGCTGACTGGTGGAGTAAGATGCCCTTTACTACGAGGCGCATGCTGCCCACGTCTCTTCTTTAGCTTTGTTCCTGTGTTAATGTTCGCTGGTACGATGAATTTCCTAGTTAGTAACCATCGGGCGCAACTTAGAGCTTTAGTTAACGCTTGCCTCACATCTGGTGAACTTCCTCTCCCCTGGCAACTGGGAGAGAGCACTGTACAGCTCAGGTCCTGACGACCAGCTTTGGCTGGTGAAGAGGTGCCGAGAAGCCGGACGGTCTGAAAAGGTATTGTAATGAGCAATCTTCCTCAACACCAACATTTCTACAGACACGCTTATTCTTCCTCCTCCTGACAGCCATCAACCCCTAGATCACCTTCTGTGTATAAGTAGGACCTTCTGCTTCGGGATGTCAATTTTCAGCATGGCAACCTGCCAGAGAAGAATTCGTTAGTCGTATATCGCAGCAGACAAGCACGATATAAGCTTTGTAGGCAACCTTATTTCTTGGGAGTTCTATCCGGTTCTTATTACACAGTTTTTCCGAATAGAAACAGGCATGTCGATGCGACGCGCCTACTTGGTAACAGCTCCGTAACAGGACGCTGGAATGTGTCCGAGAAGCACTATAAGAGCTGTATCAAAGCGGAGATTCAGTCTTATGCGAAAAAAAACAGGAGAGGGAAGTTAGAGACTTTTTGGACCACTCAAATCTTTTCTTCTATTTACACATTCAGCTGACCTAAACCGCCAAAAAAAAAGATTTCAGTAAAGTTCAGTATGACTATGGGGTTGTAATGCTAAGGACTTTCGCATGTTTAGGCATGCAGCTGAAAAGAATCATCTCACCCATCTATTTTTTCTATTTACCAATGGCAGTACGGAGAAAATATATGCATTAAATTAGAAAAAAATCTGCAAAAGAGCTTCGGCATGACGAATCATCTCCACACCAAGTGCTTCAATGTAGATTCAGTTACGAGCACAGCAAGCGTTCGTTCACGGTACGAAAGGCCTTCGGCTTTCAATAAGTACCCTGTCTCAAGGTGCTCGTTCAATGTACGCACGTTTTCCTCCTACGTTGTAATACGTCGTACAGATGCCGCTGCAACATGTACTGTACTCCTCCAACTGTGTTTACTTTCAGGTACTATCCGTAATGTTTAACAGCGCCTCATTTTCGCGCAGCAGACAGGGAATAATGCAAAGACTTTGCTCACCACGCCTGCGCTTCAAGTGTGTTTCCTTCTCTTCCCATCCTCCGCCTTTCCACCACAAAAAAGAACGAAAGTTCCGCGATTTCATGCAGCAATTCGAGCGAGCGTACCGCTTCCACGCTGCTTAACGCCCCACACGGTGGTAACCGAGTGTTCATCGCACAGCGCAGGTCAGGGTGACGTCGGAACGTGCCGCTCAGCTTGCTTTCATTCGGGAACGCTGGGCTGCAGAGCGGGGAGTGTCGGCGCTCTACAAAGAGTTGTCGCCGCGCCCTAATCGGGTTAGGACACCGCCACGGCTGTCACGGTGGTTGGACCCTCCCGAACTACGCGGGCTCTGTGGAGCCCTCGTTCTAATTAGGCAGTAAATTGTGTTAGCTGGCTCGGTTCGGGGAGAAAGAGTTCAGCCCACCAAGCGCAAAAGGTGAGTACGGTAGGGTCGCGGAAGAAGCAATGAAAAGACCACGAAACGGCTGAGTGAACGTGTTATATGAGTGCTAAACCGAGCGAGGCGTAATTGAACGGCGTGTTGTACAGTATGATGTCTTGCATAGCCTTTGGGGAACTTTGAGAACGTACATGCTGCAATTTTGTTTGGAAAGCAGTTTTCGCACGGGCGGAGGAACCAGGTCAGCGATTACCGTCAACTTATTCTGCAAGCGACTGAAGTGCTGTCGGTATAACGGATTCTTGTCCGCTCTAAAAGTTGCTTCTCAGACATTCATGCCTCTTCAGTACGCCAACTTTTGGCTGTTGCGACCCTGAACGAGGTTAACAGAAAAGACAGCTTTCTGTGAAGACAGCTTTCTCGCAGCTGTCCGTTTACCTTGGGGCTTGTATTCTTTTCTTTCAAATGCTCAAACGTGTTTCTATGCTGCCGGTTCGCTTTTATGAGCTTTTATGACGTGTGGCCGCAGAGGTACATACAATCAACCCCAACGGTTGATATACTCGATGGATAGATCAGAACAATGAATACAAATTTTACGCTTTGTACGTGTGAATTGGATATTCTGAAATGCTTATAGCTTCACAACTTCTCGCGATTCCGCGATTCAACGTACGCGGGTCGGGACCCTTAAAAATGACAATATCAGGTGCATCTGTCCCAAGCACCCACTGGAAGACCCTGACTCCTACTTTTTTATGAGAACACGATCACTTGACTTGAAGCGCGCCAGCTGTCAGGTAGCAACAGCTGCGCACGTGGCGACACGTGTACTTCAGACGATGCAGAAACAGCCTCAATTGCCGCTTGAGCAGACTTTCCAGTTAGGTATTTTTGAAGAAGACAGTAGGTGCTCCACCGGTGCGCTTATTCCCCGGGCGTGGCCAGACATCATGTGCAGCGGGTGGGGCGGTCGTGTGCGAAGAGGTAGGGTTACGAAGGATTGCGGTCGGTGCGACACCCACGCCAGCCATCAGCCGCTGCCCGTCGATCAGCCACCGGATCGACGGACAGCGTTGGGCCCTGCTAGCACTTCCACAAGGGTAGAACTGTACCTACGTGTAGAGCCTGAGTACTAACGTTGTGCGTCGCCCGTACAACCAAATGCGTGTAAAAGTGGTCTCCGAGCGCAATTTTCAATAGTGGAGCTGTTTAAGCCTTTAGTTATGCCGTGGAGCGTTACCAGAAAACTATCATAATTGGCGAAGTGGAAAGGATGAAAATGCTAGTAAAAGAGTGAAGGAAAGTGGAAAGTGGCGAGGAGGCAGGTAGCCTACGAGCAGGAGCTCGGAGAGTAATGCACTAAAAGGGCTGTTTGGGCTGGTTGGTTGAACATGATTAGGAGACTACTGCGCAGCTTGCACACGGACAGAAGGGAGGGGAACTGGACGCACACAAGCGCTAGGTCAACAGTTTGTTGAAAGAAATACACACACGTGTATGTGCGCAGCAGCCACACTATACTGCTTTTTCATCAGCGGCGTATGCGTAGGAATTCTAATTCCGCCTTTGACAGTGCTACGGGCGGTGAGCTGACCCATGCCAGTCACAACCTGTTGATAAGTTCAGCTTCGATGATCTTTCGTGCGATGCGGTCAGAGCATTTTTTTTACCACAACTGTTTTGTCGAAGAAAGGCACACATTCGCACGTGGAGCAGTGCTGGGCTAGAAACCCATCGCTCACGTTTTTTTCGAGTACCTTAGCTTTGTTGGCACGCTCCCTTAACCTATCATTTAAACATCTTCCGGTCTGGCCAACGTAAACTTTTTTGCAATGAAGTGGAATTTTATACATAACCTCTTGTACGAATTGAACATAGGCCGTCCTGTGCTTCGTGCCGGAGCTTTTTCCCCTAGTGACCTCTGGGTCACTCCTCCACAGCTTCAAAAGCTTGTTTGGAGCAGAAAACACGACTCTGACGTGTGAGCGTTGGGCAACTTTTTTTCAAGTTGTGGGATAGTCGGTCCATGTAAAGGATTATCCCTACCTTTTGCCTGCTCGTCATAGACTCTGCGCGAGACTGAGGCTTCGTACGCAGTCTTCCAAAGTACGCCATCCGCAACGGAGGCGAGCACAGAAGCTGGGTAGCCACCGCAGAGCTCGTGTGTGTCTAGTTCGCCTCCCTCCTGTCCGTGTACAAGCTGCGCTGTAGTCCCCTAATGAAGGAGTTGGGAGTGCACGCCCCAAGAAAAAAAAACGTGGCTGGAAATGTCCAGGGAGTCGAACGCCAGACCTTTACGCCGTGGAACCGGCCACCTAACCACGAAGCCACCCCAAAGCCCGTAGCTTACGGGGTTACCCCCGGCGGAGAACAATAACATGAGCAAGCAAATCGAAAGAACGAAGGTTGTATTGGCACGCAGAGTTTCACACTTAAAGAAAGAGGGAAAAATAGTCAGGTATGAATTTTCCCAAGTATTGGTGCCAAATGAATTTGAAGCGAAAAAAAAAAAAAAACTTAACCATCACTTTAGGCGCCCATAGCGCGCAAAAACCATTCCATCACGCCTTTTCAGCCCGCTTCATAACGAGACCGGAAGGCAAATGAGCATATGGGTTTTGGACGTGGGAAATGCATAATAAACGAACAAAAAATGATGGATAAACCTACCCCCAACGTTAAGCTCAACAGGAAAGAATTAGAAGACCGCTACCGCATGAAACAAAAAGAAATGGCTGCGGCTTTCTCAGCTAACCCTGGATATGCAAAGCGCAAGCATAGTTTATGTGGTTAAGTCTTGGTTTCACATGGGTAACCTTTGATTTAGCTGTATTTGTGATACTATTCGTCCAAAGCATTCCTTTGTGTATGATTGTGGTACCGCTTCAAGCATTTCCCGAGCCTAACTGCTCGCTATTTCTCAGTCTTGATTGATTAATTATTAGGTGTAACGCGCCGACAGTACACAGGCGATCAGGCGCGCCGTAGTGGAGGGCTTCAAGGGATTAATTTTGACCACTTAAGGGGGACGTGCGCCGAAATCTTGAACACGGGGGGCGTTTTTGTTGCTCGCTTCTATCAGAAAAGCGGCTGCCACGGCCGTCTTCCTCAGTATCGGACAAGAATGGACAGCGCATACGCACGAAGGACGACGACAATGATGATGATGATTGCGGCCCTCCTTTTGTAGCGGGACGTCGGATGTCTCCAACCGACTTGCCTGTGCTATTCTACTTGTTTGTCCTACCTTTCACTAACCTAATAGTTTATCCCCTTACCCCCCCCCCTCCTGGTTTTAAACTCCCATCGCTTCCCCCCCTTTCTGCCCTTGTACCCCTGTTTACTTCCGCCTTGTGTTATTAATCCTCATACGGTTTTTTACTCAGCTATTCGTCCCACTCCCTTCCCTACATTTCTTCCACCACCACTCCGGCCGCCTCTTCGTCAGCTCTATGACCCTGAAGCTGAGGCTCGACGAAAGCGGCTCGACGAGATTAGAAAAGCTCTGCTCTAAAAGAGGGGAAGAAGGGGAAGAAACGTTTCCCGTGGTCGGGATCTAGCCTGGGCTCCTCGCGTTATGAAACAGGCTTCCATGCGATTGCGTTTGTGGCTTGATTTCTCGCGTGCTGTTCTCCTTGCAAGTTCACGTGCGTTTGCGCCTGAAGTGGGGAGTGCAGACGCCGAGTTCACAAAGTCGGTATCTGAGTGTTCTATCACGTGCTAATGCGGTCACTTTGGAAGCGATGTGAAATCTTGCGGAGGAAACGATGCGGGCGTGCCAGTCATAGAGAACTTTCAGCGGCAAGTTTGAAAATCCTTGTGAGGTGCAACATCCGTGTCTGCGATGAAGGTAGAGTGGCCGCCAGCTCGGATGTTTCTCCAGCCTTGCACCCCTAGTGCAAAGCTGCGTCAATTTTCTTTTAAGTTCGTTTAATATAACTTATGTCACTTAGGGTGCTGTATAGAGAGCTTGGGCAGAAAAAAAAAAACTTATTAAGGTTGAGATTGATCAATAAAGTGCCTAAAAAAAAGAAATTCTCCAATGGTGGAAGCACGGGTATAATGCACTCGAGTTTCAACTCACATTGATATTTACAAACAAGTAAAAAATTATGCAGATTGGATGCACTAAATAGCTTTTATGGGGTCAAGGAAGTTCGTGAAAAACGTCAGTCTCAATACAAATTCACTTCTATGTTCACTAAAATGTTGGAGAAGGCTGTATTGAGGAGAATTTACTCTACGAAGTGCGTTTGCCATGGCGAACTTAAGGCGTCTTGCATTTAGCTGGTAAGATCTATTTTTTTTGTTTGCTTAGCAAAGCCATAGGGTATTCTTACTAAATTTATAGATGAAAACACCAGGATAATTTTGGTTCCCTAAATTGGTGGCGTGTTTTTGTGATAGAAAACGCTATACAAAAATTCCAGCCCTGCTGTATATAGCAGTTCCCAGCTTTTGCGGATCTATCAGAAGCCAGTAATCAGCAAAAGTATTGTTCATTCATGATTGGTCAAAAATTTACCCGCACTATTTCCCCTTTTCTTAAGTGGCTGGAGAGGAGACCTCTGTGGTGCCCATTTCCTGGTTGCCGAGCTCAAGCAAGGATTGTTCCACCGGGCAAATCAAGAGAGAGAGAGAAACAACTTTCGCTGAGCCCATTTCAGGTGACGCTCGCAGGCGTCAGACGGGGTGGAACCCTAGTCACGAGTCCCATATGAGTCCAATAGCTCCTGGCCCCTGGACGCGAGCTCTTGCTGCGTCGACAGGTTGGGGCTGGACATCAAGATCTCCCATCGCTCGGGTAGGGGGGGAAGGGGAAGGGGGAGGGAAGGTAGAGGATTCTTTAGCTCAGTGCACTCCGCCAGTATGTGCGGCAGGGTGCCTTCCGTCTTTCTGCAGAACGGGCAGATGGGGTCGTGTTCTGCCGGGAACATCTTGTTCAATAAAGCTGGGTGCGCCAGTGACCCCGCTTGTGCTCGGCGCACTATTGTTTGTTGCTTGCGGTCGAGTTGCTGGTGCGGCACGGGAAGCCTGCACCTGGCGCTCCTGTACAGCGTGGTAATCTCGCGGTAGCTCGTGACTGGGTGCGGTAGCTCCGACTCGTCCTCGGCCCGGTCTGCTAGTTCGCGGGCGTAGTGGTCGGCGAGGGCGTTGCCTTCCACTGTCGAGTGTGCCGGAACCCACACGAGCTCTACGTCTCGTCCCGGTGGGCTGCGCTTTGCGAGAATTGCCATGGCCGCGTGGGAGACGATCCCCTTGCGGTAGTTGCCGTAAGCCGTCTTGGAATCAGTGACGATCGTATGCACGTCTCCGTGCGTGAGGGCGAGAGCGATGGCCATCTCTTCTGCTTGGCTGGCATCTGTCGTCCGTAGCGACGCGCTGGTCACCAGCTTGTCGATGGTCGTGACGGCGGCCACTGCTTTGCTGCTGTGCTGGGGAAGTGAAAAGAGCAGGAGTGGTGGACGGAGTCATTTCAGCCGTTCGAATGGTAGCCCGGGACGACGAAGCTCCATCAAATGACTCGCTTACGCTTCTTCAATCTGCTTAAGTGGCATATTCAAACATCCAAATATAACGAACCAAAAGAACCAGGATAGGGTAATTTAGCTTTATTTAGCCATTACTTTATTCCTTACACTATGCACAGGCTGACCTCTCCCGGCACATATGAACCTTCTTTTTCTACGTGGCTGTGTAGCTCCGAAGTAAACGGGGTGGACGTGGTAACGGCTTCCAACTCGCCTTCACTTGCTGCTATCGCAGATCTAACTATCCCCACGTGATCGACATTTCCTTCACGCATTTCTGCGCTTCGGTGTCATTTTAAAACTTAAAAAAAATATCAGCGCATCTGCTTGCGTTGCAGCAAATG
This sequence comes from Haemaphysalis longicornis, assembly GCF_048455015.1. NCBI lineage: Eukaryota > Metazoa > Arthropoda > Arachnida > Ixodida > Ixodidae > Haemaphysalis > Haemaphysalis longicornis. The sequence continues at coordinate 1,232,574 of NW_027526434.1, read as the reverse complement.
TCGAAATACGACAGTCTTCTGCCGTCCCTGCGGAGGAACTGCCTCTCCTGTCTCGTCCGCCCAACCTCTCACGTTGTTTTTCCTCCTGTCTCGGTCCACTAATTGGAGGTTTGCGGATTTAATTTTTCCCGCGTACGCACTGCTGGCGCATTATCTGTTGGGAGTGTAGGGATAAAGTCTCAGGCGCCAGCCTTGTTTGGACTTTGTGTTTAAAACATTGTCTTCGATGCATTTTGCTAGTTTACTCATCCAAAAATCGAGTACACATCTACTTCTAATTAAAGACGACTGCAAACGCCGATTATGCATTGGCGTGCTTCCCCAAATAAGCCGAACATAGCCACGCAGCCAAAGATCTTTTTGCTGAACAATTTTGAGAGATATGGAGCCTATTTCCGGGCTTATTAGATAAGAAATGTTTGGCCTGTAGCAACTTCTCGCACAAGATTTCTTTCAACTTCTACATGGCGGCTCAATCAAGGGACAGACAGGCAGACAGACAGACCAAAAGATCAAGCAACCCTCCGTCTAACGGCGACGATGGTTGAACGCGAAGCTTTCTTATGATAGATTTGGTTGACCAATCCCACACTGCAGGTATGTCCTACTCTACAGGTACACACCAGTTTTCTAGAAAACCCACAACTTTCGGGTGTGCAGTAAAGGCATAACGTTTGAGTTTGGTGTTTACGGCGCAAATCGGTACCTGGAATTCGCTTCGACCATGTTGAAATGGAGTAATCCGATAGTCGTCTGCTTCATAACGCCGGGGAAGTTCCATTCCGGCCACGGCAGGCGTTTTTAACATAGAAGTGTTTTATTCCAGGATTCACGAAGATTCCACTTACGTTATGTCCGTCACGGAAGTGACATCAGTACAATGAAGCAAGCGGCCTGTAAATGGTGCACCCCTGCACACAGAGTCATCTTGCGGGGAAGCAACGTATAGTACTACAGAATACGTTTAGATCTACTCAGGGTTGTACGTTCTCAGGTTTTATGTTTTCACACGAAAGTGTTTTATGATGGGATGCACCAAGATTTCACTGACGTCATATCCGTCACGGAAATCACGCCAGTACACATTTGCCGAAGCGACCCGCCAGCAGGACATCGCTCGCCAAGCACACGCACAAGACAGCCGCCGATCCGCAAATCATGCTCAGCTGCAGATTTCGCTGCGCATTTCACTTTTGTGTTCCACAGATTCTCATGACAGAGGAATCAACCACAGTATTTTTTTCACTTCACCCACGACGATTCATCATCATCATCATCTTTAGAGAAAGTTACATTTCCTGGAGGGCGTGTTGGTGTACAACGGCATCACTGAGGACACTAAAGCTTCAGTTTAAAAGTGACGACCTTTTTCTCCGCTTCACGGCCAGTTTTGGCAGAGCATGAGCACAAGAGTCGGTCGAGCAATCGGCTTTCATTTTCGGTGGTTATCTTGACTGCCTCTTCCCACTGTGGTGTACTAACCGTTTCTTTACCATCACAAGCGAGATAAGGAAATATCTGCGCGATATTGCAAGTTCTAGTACACCACTTTGCTTTCTCTGCTCTCAGCGAGCTTATTTTCATTTCCTTATCCTCAGACGCCTTACGAGGGGTGAAATTTTCACGGGAAAGACATTAGAAATCGTTTACTGCTTTTGGGAAGCGCTCAAAAACTAGAACAGAAATCTACGCGCCAACTTTCAGAAGAATATTTATTGTAATCAAGAAAGATGCAATGGTCCTTTGTTATGCTCGCTCAAAGTACAGCCGGAAATAGTTTTTCTCTGTGAGCTACCACTCTTCAGAATCAACAACTTACGTAACATGTCGTCGTAGCGAATAAAACCCACCTTTCGTGAGTACAGCGTTTCTTCAGCACGTAAAAGGCCCCTTGCATGACTTCCTCTGACAATTCTTTGTTTAAAAAGGGTAAAAGTACGCGTCTGGTGGTTACGTTAGGCGATACTTAATACTGGAGCGAGATATTACCGCACCATGCACTGCAGTCTGCGCGTAAATGCGCTCGAAATTTTTCTTCAGTTTTTGTTGTTGAAAACCAGGTACTCAGCTTCGTGCTTGACCACACCAGTGTCACACGAGCGATTTCTTCAGTCTTGGCTGGCTGCCTTTCAGTAACAGCACAACACGCGTGTGGCGGCCACATACAAGGGGTATGCTGAAACGAGGTAAGGTGGCATGTTGTGGTGACAATGTCATGCCTCCCCGCTCTCTTTTGGCGACAGCTAGAACATTCGAAGTGATTCTAGTCACCGTAAAAAAGTGGTAAGGCGTCTCTCAGCAGTGTTGCAGGGAATATAAACCGATGTTTCCCCTGGCGGGGGATTGTGAATCAAATACATATTCTACGATGCTGCCAGCACTTTGTTGAAGAAAGAAGTCCAAAACCACAGCAAAAGAAAGAAAATATCGCTTTACATTATGCTGAATTCGTTGCTACTACGAACATGGCTTACGATGAGTTCCTCGTCTTCCTTCTCTTATTTTGTGTCCGCCCCCGCTGGTTGAAGGTTCATTTGTTTCCAGTTTCGTATCTGCATCATGGCGTCCTCGCTTAGCCTGCCTTCGTTACGATGTAGGGTCGCACGCTGTTGCTACTTTCGTTCACACTTTTGCCGGAAGGCCGTTACCTCCACTGGTCCCATGCCCATTAGTTTTTGCCATACTGCACTAGCCACCTTGGTCACAGCTCTAGAGAACGAATGCGTTGAAAAATAGTGGGAGAAGACAGATGGGCGTTGGTACGCACTGGTACAACATAAATCAGGGTCGCTCCCGTCACGAAAAGCCCGCGTAAAAAGAGGCGAACCGTTCCTTAGTGTGCCAGAGCGTGCCCTTCATCACAATCGCATAAGTGTTGCACTATATAAACCTGGCAATGGTCATAACGAGAGGCTGTCTTCACCGTCTGCCTTTCTGCTCAAAATAAACATTTATTCCTTCTCTTCAGAGCTCGAACCGAGCAACTCGAAGATAATGACCGAAGTTCTATCTTGTTTTTTTAAACCACTTTACATCGGTCGGAGCAATAAGAAAACGAAGGCATGTTTTTTTTTTTATTCAAAGCGGCTTGTGTATCTTCAGTGGCCCACAAATTCCTGAGTTGCATGCACGTGGTTGTAAAAAAAAGGCAACTACAGGGCAGCGAAGCTCCGTTGTGATGTGAGAATGCGTGAGCAATACGTTTTCTGAGCTGGTTTATGTCGCACAATTTCGGTATGTTTTCTGATGCTGACTTTAGTGGTTCTATGAGTCTGATGTGGGGGAACATGGAGGATGAAAAACCGGACATATTTTAACCTTTTTAATGAGGTTCATTCGCCGCGTTTATTCTTGGGGGACACTAATGTGTAGACAATAGTCGGTGTATTTCGGCAATCGCAGTACCTTATATAAAATATACCCCTCCCGGCAACACCTGAATGAGGCAGAAACCGCCAAAAACCACAACAGAAACTATCGTCACCCTACTCCTACGCTTCTCTGCACTGCGGCAAGTGACACCATAAATCCTAATGATAGAGAGGATTTAGTGAATGACATGTAAACATTGTCCCAAAATAAACACGAAAACAGGTTCGTGAATATCCAAAAATAAATTAGCGGGCAAGCAACAAGCGCTTCACAAAGGCACGAACCGTGGTCCTCAAAAATGATTAACCCGATACTTTTCGTACAACTTCCAGTAAGATTTATTTCAATTTCGAGTTCTGTCGCAGGTATTGCATACAGAAAGACAGCAATCATAATTTATTTCTGGTGAAACCAATCATTGTTTGTTGTCGAGAAAAAGCCGATGCAGCTTTGAAATGTGTGGTTTTTCTGTTGAAGTACAAAATCATTCAGTCGCTATCATCCCTTTAAAATAGTGTTGCCGTAGGACTTACCAGATCATTTTTCTTTAAATGTTTCACTTTGCCCCTGACAGCCCTCCTTTTATGATCTAAGAAAGCACTTTTGGCTTCAGACAGAATGATTTGAAAGAAGACGAGACGCTTGTAATTACTTCGTTGCTGCTCCGGTGTTTACTTCAAGTTCTAACTAGGCTCCTTGGGTGAGCTTCCGACATCCCGTCAATCGTCCGAAATAATCTGCACTCATTAGCATTGCTTCGCAGTGAAATTCACTAAATGCTGCAGGCGGAGTTTCACCGACCTCTTCTTGTTGGCTGGTTGGTTGCGTGTTTGGTGAAGCCCCGCGTTGTTTTCCACCTTATCCAAGTACCACTCGAGTCGTATGCATACATTTAAAATGACAGCGCGGTCGCTGCGATAGGATACTTGACCACGGGGATCACCTGGCTGCTATTGGTTACACGGATCAATTCACCGTGAAAACAGAGCCGAAGCAAGGTGAAGCAGGGCTGCACGAAAGCAAAGGTTGTAAATAAAATTTACAATAAACATTCACCGTTTTGTCCATTACTAATGGTTGAAACAATTTTTCAACATTACTTACCAAACTATAAATGTAACAGGAAGTTTCGTTCGGAACTTTTTTACCACCTCTCATGAAAACGTGCAACAACCGAGGCAGTCGGACGTCCCAGCGTGCGGTAGTTATTGAAGAAGGGCTTGCGTTCGGGCTAGTTGGTATTCCATAACGTTCATCTAAGCGCAGAAAAAAACAGGGACACAGCAGACAAGGGCAAGCGCTATGGTAGTTATTGCTCGTGTCCAACTACAACGATAACCATCCCCGCTTTATTTTCACTATTTTCAGTCAGAATTCTGAATCCAATTGCTTCTGGTCAGCCAACATTGCCAAGTGGGCGGGGAAAGACATTCGACAGCATATCAGGTAAGCTTCGCAAGAAATAAATCATAAAAATTCTACAAAGATGTCAAGCTCTGGCGACTAAATGTCTTAGGTTCCAGTGCAACCATTTCGTTCTGGTACAAAGCCTGAAATGCAGTTAACGCATGCGCAAAAATGTAAAGAGGGTGACAGGAATGACGAGAAAGACATTCCGGCTGCTATTTTCATAAAAGAGATCAAAACCTAATGTAAATGAATGTGACATTTGACAAACCCTTCCGTGGATTCCCGGCTCTCGGGTCATTTTAGCTAATACAACCGTGAGCAGGAGACGGAAACCTCACAAGAAAAAGCTACCATTCACGTCAACTCTGAAAAGGCAACAACCATGCGAGGCTTAGAGACAGATAAAGGATGACAGTTATTTTCGTCGGTAACACTGAGCAATGCTTGAGCACTTTCGTCATCCACCCGCACGTTGTCAAACGCCCGCTCCAAGCACGACTGAAAAAGCGTCCCCGGGAATAGGGTGCCAGCAAGGGTTTACCAAATTATCGAGGCTTGCGGCGGGCGCGGGAGCACGCAGCGAGTATAGGAATGAGATAGAATTCCACATTTTTTTTTGCTCAGAAATACACAAGGCGCAACAAGCGTGAACTCCGGGTACAGCAATTGGCTTCGGGCCTGTCTATACCCACCTTCCTTTCAGACCTTTGCTCCTGGTCCACTCCACCACGTAATGGTTGAACTTGCAGCACCCCCATCTTCATTCCAACCCCCTCTCTTTCATGGAAACAAGATTTAGCGCAGCAAAAATAAGGACGACGAATGGACAGGGCGGGCGCTAATATGAACCAAGTCGCTAAACAACACGTCTTATTTAAGTACCCTCTCTTTCATTTCTTCTGTTTGTCTTCTTGCATATAGTACCTCGCATCAACATGTATAATCTGTTGCCTCGTTCTGCACAACAAACGCAGCTTCGAGAAAACACTGTATTGCCCCGACGGCACAAGGAGAGAGAGAGAGAGAGAGAGACAGACAGACAGACAAAACTTTTACTGCCGCAAGGGCTAATTCAGGGGAGGGGTGGGGACCGAGGGAGAACCTCCGGTGACTCTGGCAGTCCGAGCGACGATGGCTTCTTTCACCGCCGAATCCGGGCTGCCCAACGCCCTCGCCCAGTGCTCACCGCCTCGATACGGGGGGAATGTGTTGAGGGCGCATTGCCAGAGGAGGTGATCAATGGTTTGGACCACCCCACAAGCGGGGCAGTGGGGTGTGGAGTTCAGAGCGAGGTACATGCGGTGCAGGCGGGAGAGGCAAGGAAGAGTGTACGTTTCCACTAAGCGCCATAGGCGATCTTCGGCGTGAGAGAGCACCGGCTGCGCAGGGGGCAGTAGATGGCGGGAGAGGCGGTAATGAGACGTAATCTCACGAAAGGAAAGGAGGCGATCTCGAGCTGACAGGGCTCCGTTGAAGGGATCGAGGGAGAGTCGGCCTTTTAGATGTGAAGCATCTCATGGTCGGGGCTATGTCCCTCCCTTGTTGTTGTTGTGCCGTCCACCCCCCCCCCCCCTTCCTGCGCACGCTCGGCTTGGTGAACGCCCGGGGGTGTCTTACCCTTTAATTGGTCCTGGAGCGACAGTGTTGCCGGTGTCTTCCTGGGCCGGCACGAGACGCGCACGCTTCACGCCCCTTCGACGTTTCATTGTCGTCGTCGTCGGCGAGTTTCTGGGGGCCGTGATTACAAGCAGACCACAACCATACGGGCAACGTGCATCGACCTCATCTTCAGCAACTTTAGGGTTTATCCATTACAGCAGCCCTTGACTTTACATTTCATAGACCGTAAGGCGGTCATATTCAAAACGGAACGCCAACCACAGCTCGACGTCACCTACGCGGAACATGATCATAATAATGCCCAAATAAAGACAAGCTCATACCACGTACAACGTCTCTCTCTCTCTCTCTCTCTCTCTCTCTCTCTCTCTCTCTCTCTCTCTCTCTCTCTCTCTCTCTCTCTCTCTCTCTCTCTCTCTCTCTCTCTCTCTCTCTCTCTCTCTCTCTCTCTCTTTCCCTTTAATGCCTGTCCACTCTAACACCCCCACCCCCCTTCAATAAAATTACACCATCTTCCCGTAGGATGCTTATGGTCGAACCTGTTCCCTCCCTTGTTGCGCCGTCCACACCTCCACTGCGCATGCGCGTCTCTCCTCCATTCTCCTCCTCACAGCCGTATAAATGCGCGTCTCTCCTCCATTCTCCTCCTGACCCTACCCACGCGTCTCCTTACTCAAACACCACACACCAACTCTACTCACACTACTTAATTCAACTCTATTACACACCAACCAACCCACACTGCTGCTTCGCATCCTCCTCAGTCTCCCCCCCCCCTCCCCCCCCCCCGGGAAGATGGTGAAATGTTTTCTTGTCGGTGGTGCAATGAAGCAAAACTACGCTTGTGGTTCCAACTACTCCTTTGGCAATCGGAGGCTGCAGGCTGCCAGTGATCACCGCCTACTTCCGCCTATTTTAAATGCAGAGACTTCGTGTCTAGACTGGTTAATCGCAATTTATTTACCTGGATTATGCGTTTTACTACAGCTTGCCTATATTCGATAAAGCGAACCAGAAGGTGTGAGTTTTTACTTCGGTGCCACTTATTCTATTCGGTCTGTGCCCTCGCCGGCATTTCTCGGTCAATGCCACACTTTAGTAAGTGAGGCATTCGGCTGTTTTCACTCGTTCTTTCCTGCTGGAATTCTGTTCCTTGCCGAAATACCAACGTCGGTTTGGAAGATGCGAAACAAGATGGGTTAGGCGCCCTCGTGGACTGCTCTGCCGCTGGAGGTGGAGTATTACTGTGGCGCTTTATTTATTGGCAGAATTAATGGGCTAAAATTAATAAGTGAGACCATCTTTTTGCCTAGGTACTTCAAAATACTTCAACCAGGCACTTCAAGCTCCTGTTTCCGGCTTTTACTTTTTCTCTACTTTGGTCTTGGTTGAGTGTAATTCTTTACCTCTGCTTACTCGCAAGGAAACATTGCAAAACACAAATTTGGAACGAAGACATGGCTTCTTGTGCGTGTCCAGGATTCAGAATTGTTTCAAGGACCATGTCATTGCACTGTATGAAGAGCTTTTTCTTTGAAGCAGAAGGAAGAAAAACTTTATTAAACGCAACATTAAGCGTCGAGAATGTCCCGGGCCAGGTTCACTAACGCCAACAGGTCTGTGAGCTGGTCCGAGGTTAGCCAAGTCCGCCACGTCGATGGAGGAGGGTGATGAAAATGTGGGGATTGAATTGCCATGGGGCAGGGGAATATGCAGTGTTGCAAATTAGCGTATGGTTCGGGACAATTTGGACATTCTGGTGAGTGTCGAAGACGGTAGAGAAAGGAACGAGCAGGTGTAAGGAGGGTATTTAACTGTATGCGTCGAAGAATGCGTAGTTGTGTGGTGGTTAGATAAGTCCAATCTAGGAACCGAACTAATCAGAAAACTAATGACATAAACAAATTGGCAACTTTCGCCTGGAACAATGGTTGCAACGAAATATTTCAGATAACTCCTGGTCAAAGCGTGCGCAGATCGTTTGTCGTATCGAAAATGAACCAGTTCCTGTTGTGACATATATAAAAACGAGTGAAATCTATTTTCCCATTGTGAGTGCGCTTTTGGTGCGACTGTTCGGGCAGTTTCGTGGGTGTTTTGACCAGTTTTTTTTTCAGAGCTGGCTTAACACGGATTCCGAAGGGAATCAAAAGATCGGCGATAGATCTGTCCCATACACCGACTGCAGAATGAACAGAAGAATAAATGAATGAAACAAAACTGAGATATCTGACACAATCATTTCATCCCGTCTCCCTGCCCCTACGTAACGAGTCTGGGTATTTTCGTTTTTTGTTTACTCCTATATACCTCCATTTCACTACTTCGTGAAATTACCGCCGCTTACAAACCCTAGCCAATACCTTATGGTGTACCAGCTACCTCAATTAGGTGAAAAAGAACATATGACCAGCCTTCTTGTGAGGCGTTGGGAAAATTTACGGCAAGACAATGAAAAGCTTCTTTCCCTCCTGACTGTCTCTAGGCGTGCCAACGAAAATCGTCGTGCGGCACAATTCCACGAGAGCTGCTTATGCTGCCAAGAAGTCTCACCTGCTCTTTGTGTATTGTTGTTGTGTTCTTGAATCCCTGGTGCATATGCCTAACGAATTTACCACCAGGCTACAACGTAGCATTTTTTGAAAGTAAATTTGAATGAAGAAAACCGCATAACATTTAATGTTTCAGTTCAATACGAGTCAAACCCAAAGTTATCATCCTAATGTTGATCAAATACGCCACAAAGTGTTTTATTACTTGTGGCCGTATGCTGTCCTTTGCTGACATGCAGAATATATAATATAATAGCTTTGGCAGCGATGCATTTAGGCCGGGGAATAAACTTTGGCTTTTTTATTAAATTATGCTTCGGTAGACTTGACTCATTAAAAAAAAATACTCTTCACCTGTCGCTGCGATCAAACTGCGCTTCGAGGAGGCGGTTCCTTGTTTGTATTTTTTGCTACTATGTTTCTTGCCTATTATATTCTTGCATATATACCGTCCGCTATCTTGATGATATTAGTTTTGTTTCTTTTTTCCTTCCATTGCTAATACATATCTTGCCTATGACATTCTTGCACCATTCTTTATCTTGGTGATATTCGTTTGTTTTCTTTTTCCTTGGATTGCTAATACGTTTCTTTCCTATTATATACTTGCATATATTGGCCCCGAGGACATACCGTGGCGCCACCTACGAATGACGTCACTTGTTGGACGCCGGGTCGGGTTGTCGTCTGCTACAACCCATTTCCTGTGCTTATGCGGCCGCGTGTTTGTGTGTGTGTGTGTGTGTGTGTCTGTGGCCACCGTAACCCCCGCCCCCCGCTCCTTGTGGATTTGATGCAAATTACCCAAAAAAAGTTGTCTGCAACACGAATCATCCGGGCGAGCAATCCGCGACTCGCTTTTTCCCGGCGACACCGCCGTGCCCCACAGCTCGTACACAACCAGCTAACGCCAAGGACGATGTAACTGATGGCGATAAAAGTACAGTGGAAATTCATTATGAAATACTTGCTACGTGACATGTACGAGACTGTGTGTGCGAGGAAACACATTGTAACAGCGACGGAAGCGCGTCGCTCACTTGTGATCTCACCGCGCCTACTGCTCGCCTTGCCTGGTAAATGAATGACTACGTGAGAACGGTGATCGGATTGCTTCGCCGCGCATGCTTAAAAGTACTGCTATGATGCGTACTTTGGCGTAAGCAGTGCCTATTACCCCTACAATGTTTTTCATAGTTATTCCCGGATTTGATTAACGATCACTACCGTAGCCTGTACTCTGCACGGCTGATATGTTTACTTTTCGCGACAACTTGTCCGCAATGTATAAATGGTATACGAACGCGAGTTTTCAACGCCTGCGAGCGGGTTTGGACATGGCTATATTTAGTTTTCATTAGGATTTCGGCGTAGGAATGCACAATTGTAACGTGGGCTCTTTTATGTTTACAGTGAGCCTGCCTTCCTCTAGCATCAATGAACCTAACGATTGCTCACAAAAAGCGAGGCTGTGTACGAGGCGAAACACGTCGTTAATGAATTGGGGTAATTGGGAGTTTTAAAATAGGAGAACCGAGCGTTGGGGGCCCCCCAAAGTGGTGTGGGACCCCAAACGCAACGCACGCGCGCGACGAAAGGGTCTTCTCGAACCGCTCGCCGCCGGCTTCGTATGCACGTAATCGAGTGTTGGGAACTTTAGGCTTAACGTCGCGGCAGATATTTCTTCGCCGCTATCGTTACAGATGCGAATGAGAGTCCCTAATGAAACTTTTCACTTCACTGTCACCCTCTTTCTTGTATGTGTAACTTTGTATCCGCGTCCGTTTAAGCGATCGATGATCAAGAATCTGCCACGGCCTCGGCCGATGCTTGCGCGCAGGCACATATCCTTCGGCCGCTCGCCGCACCGCGCGTGAACGGGCCGGCGGTGCCGGGACCGACCTTCGGTGACGGTCGGCGTAGATCGCGGCAGATATTTGAGAATCGCTTTGAAAACCACAGCTGATGATACTTCCTAGCATAATTTTCCACCACTCTAACATCCACATTCACCGCTGTGGAATTACTTTTCCACAACTAGCGTGATTTTAAAAAGCGGCGACAAGTTGTTGCTGCCGCGACCTGCGTCGGTTCGAGCTGCTCCGTCGGCCGTGCGGGCAGGCACGGCGGTGAGTGCGCGGAGCGTTTCTGCGAGCAGTAAACGCTTCATGATTTCTTGCTCTACACATTTGTTGCAAACAAGGGAAATGTAGAAACTTAGCTTGGCAATCATCGTAGTCTATATTGTTGATCGGGGAAACGAGCCGCAGTTTATGCTTCGGTCGCACACGTACGCCACCACGCTCAAGTTGTTTGCGGAGAATGTACCACAGTTCATACGGTTATAAAATCCCCATGACGTGAAACTGCGCTTGACGCACTGAGAATTAACTTCAAACCACGGAAATCAACAGAAAATACTTTCAGAACGCGCGTCCTAAGCTAAGTGTCAGGCGCTGCAAGCCAACTGTGCAGCAAGGTAGGAATGGTGATCCTACACGTGACGTCAAAACGATCTCAGCGCCAGCCTCTCCAGTGGTGGGCCTCGCGGCCAATACCGTTCTTTATCTTGGTGATAATATTTTGCGTTTCGTTTTTTGATATATTTCTGCTTATAACGTGTTTCCGTCAGTTTAATAAATAAAAGAGGTCCCCCCTTGAGTCTCTGACTCTGGGACCTCCTTCTGCAATCTTGTATTGTAAACATTCTTATTGTAAAACAAATAAAAACAAATTCAAATTCAAATACCGAAAAACATGCCCTCGTCTTTCATACCAGTTAGCAGCAGTCTTAAAATTATGTCTGCATTTCTGTATTTTGACCATCAAAAAGTCATACTAGGCGCACGCTATCTCCCTCGAACTGCATGACGTTATAAAGCCATTCCTTACGCGTTTTCTCAATTATACCCTATTTTCCTTCTGAGCTTTATTTTTACAGCCTTAAATTGGATTCGCAACTGCGTACACATGCACCGTTGCCTATTTTTTTACGAGAGTAATTCTTTACTACAAAAAGGAAAATTTTCAGGCGAATTATCACGACCTACTAATCTGTTTGGTACTTTATTGGCAAACTTTGATGTTCATTATACTCAAGCTGACTGGGGCATGTTTGCTCGTAAAGGACACAATCGAAGACTAACTTCATACCTAACCGCTCTATCACGTGTAATCCCTGCGCCCCGTGGTATATAACAGTAACTGTTCAACTGAAACAAACACCTTTCTCGGTCTGCAAGGAAATCGTGAACTGGTTAACGGTGGGCCGCTTACAGATTAGCATCCAGCGCTTACACATATTTGCACTGAAGACCACTAAATCTTCATTTGTATCGCAATCTCTGTTGTGTATGCTAAAACTGACATTGGACAGCTGTGGAACGTCATGAACGCGTCCTCTCATAACAATGGTAGCTTAGTGTTCATCCGGTAATTCCATTTCGGTAAGAGAATGTGTGGCTGGGCTGAACGACAATGTGTCAAGAAATATTTTTCTGTTTCTTGTTACGAGAATAAGAAACATTTTTCTGTTAATTCTGCAGTCAGTTAATTTACCTCGTGCATCCACATATAGTTTCCCTGTTATGTACCACTAAATGATTCAAACGCCAGGTGTGGCGAAGTTAATAGCTGGACCTCAGTGCCCTCCTCTTTCGGTTATAATTTAATAAACTATCTTTTCTGAAAAATTCCAGTTGAATTATTTCCGTGATATTAACAAAAATCTTCCAGCCATCATTTAACACGTTTACGCTACGTAAACAATGAAAAATACGGAAGGCAGTTCCTCTCTTTATATCGAGCCATAAAACGTTACCCAAAAATTACCTCCCGACCTGCTTAACCAGCACCTGCAGCGAATTGCTAGAACACACCTTACTCACAAGTTTGCTTAAACTTCTTTAATCAAACTTCTATTTCAGATCAGCGAAGCATGAATTTCGGAAGTCATTACTGGAGGCCAGATTTTTAAACATTAGGAAGCGCGTTTCAGGCGCGAAAAACAAGCAGAGAAAACAACGTGTTAGGTATCCAGCGTAGGAAATGCAGAGAACATAAATTTTTACATAAATCCAAATATTTCAAATGAAGACGTGCACGACGTGTACCTACGACAGTAAAACAAAAATTGTTACTGCTTATGATGGCAAAAAGACGTCAACAGTTGAACGTAGCGGTTCAATTGTCCCATAAAACTGCTAAACTAATGGATACATATTGTCCTATTTCAACATGCGCAGTTCTCACATTCATGTTTAATGGCCACTAACGCTTGTTCGACCGTCGCTAATAGTGAAACAGGCATGAAAACGAATGCTTGAGAGCTGAGAATAATGATTTACGGGAGCGCTAAAGGCACGTTGCACCGGACAGAGGCCGCTATGAGCGCAGCGCTTTTCCTACTAAAGTTGTCTGTAGCGCACGCTAGGGAATCGGTAAAGCAGTGGCGATTCCTCGACCCGTTAACACCCACTGCCTCCAGCATGCCGTGCCAACGATCTACGGGGTTGACACTGAGACACGATGTAAAGGAAGACGGCAATGATGAATGCATCGGTTCCTCCTGCCATATGTTTTATCTGCAATCTGCCTGGTCGGCCTCAATATCAACAGCTAACGCATTTTTGTCTGCGCCACTTAAGCTGTTCGTCCTCTTCGGCCTTGTTATCAGGACATTACCTGGGACACCTTCTGTTTGTGTGGGCGCCCGCGCGTGACTTGTGATCAGCCCGGCTGTTGCTGTCTGGGACAGAGCGCCGACACTTACGTACTATGAATGCTACGAACCAAGCCCGTTATATGCGTGGCATCTTTCCTACAAGAAATTACCCCCCCCCCCCCCGAACAACCAGGATACAGAAAACGGCGTTGCTTCTTGCGAGGCAAACATCAGCGCCACGCGCCTATAATCGGGTACAAGTTAAGAACGGCAATGTGTCATTCAGTGAATCAGTCACCCGGATGTCAGCGCAGGCGCGAGTTTTGAAAAGATACTGGGCCTAATTGTCACATCACCAGCTTTTCCTGACCTAGTTTGTTTGTCGTCGCTGCAGTAATTTATAAGAATACTGAATCTGACAAATCACTGAAATGACTCGCGTAATGCTCAAAATACTCGCAGTAAGGAGTGCTCCGCGTCGCGCGGAGGAACAGACGGCTGCGGTGATGAAGCGCAACGGCAACTACCGCTCTCTTTCTTGATTTACGTGAGTACAGTTGATGTCTGCCTTATCCAAATAAATCACGGCGCAACAGGAACACGCACAAATAATAAGACCAAGGGTGACAACGATTTATCAGAAAATATTTACATTCTTAAGGGGCCATGAGGACAAAACCGAAGTTTGGTTCATTCTAAAATTTTGCCTGGTTACAATCCTACTGACACCAATTTTAACGCACACTTCGCTCAAATAAGCTACATAATTAGGAAACAAATGGAATGAACATGCGACCATTTCCCGTAATAGAACCTATGATGTCATATGAGCCCAGCTGTGCGATTGGCGGAGGCCGGCAAAAGCAAACGCAAATAGCGCAGAACTTATAGGCTTGGCGAAAGAACTATTCGTGCTTAAATGTAATGCATATTCATTTCACAGCCGTAAGAATGATGCGGTAAATAATGAAAGTTACGAAAATACACGCAAGCATAGAAGTACCTATGCGCACTGCTGTTGGTACTGGGCGCACGATGCTCGTTTTAGCTGCACAGCACTCCGGCGCTTCGAAGTTGTCTTACACGACACTGGCCGATTGGAGTGAGTGGCGTTGTCTTACGTGACCCTGTTTGTCGAAGATGCCCCACGTTTCACGAAACGATTACTTTCTACAGTAACAAAAACAAGTCAGGTTCAAATACGGTCAAAAACAAAGTGACGGCGGAGAAAGATTTGTGCAGGAGTATAGTAGCGCCATCTGGGAGGGCTGACGGCAAGCAAGGCTGCAAATCCGAATGACGCAGTGGAAGTTGGTTTGAATGCACGCACTTATGACTTCACGGCTGACGTTACAAAAACACACAATTTCGCGGGAAAATCAATATTTTAACCTAAATTAATTAATTTGTAAATGAATACGGCATCATTTGCTGGCGGACAAGCGCTCTGGTGACTCTAAAACGCGAAATATCTCGAATAAAGCAAACTTTCATTTTGTCGTCATGGCCCCTTTAATGAGGACTGTAAGTGACAACACTAGCATGTCTCTCATGTACGATGATATCGAAATTGAATATTCAATACGTCCAATCACTGCCTAACATACTTCCACCCACTTAAACAGCGTTTTTGAAAAGGGGTTTAGCAGCCGAGCAGGTTATTAATGGAAAACTGCGTTTTAGAGCCCATCGGAAGTTGGAATTTAAGGCGTAACGAAATGCAGCTGCGTAGTTATGTTTCGCCGTTGACTCTTCAACATAGCAGTGATCAGCTAACAAAGACGAGTTCGATGGTCAACCGTTTCTTCAAAAATAGAGTCGTATTAGGGGCGAAGCCCCTTAAGGCCGAGGCTTGTCCGGCGTCTGGTGTCCGTGCTAACGGCACAGCACCATGTAAATCGAAACATCTGTGAACAAAAGGTTCACAAAAGATTAGCAAGAACAAAATAAAAGGTTCACAACAGGTTAGAGAGACAGAGAGAGAGGCCAGAGAGAGACGCAGAGCACCGTGTGAATCGAAACATCTGGGACCAAAAGGTTCACAAAAGGTTCACAAAAGGTTGACAAGAACAGATTAAAAGGTTCACAAAAGGTTAGAGAGAGAGAGGGAGGGAGGGAGATAGAGAGGGAGGGAGATAGATACAGAGAGAGAGAGAGAGAGAGAGAGAGATTGAGAGAGAGTGCTTGTGGAGAGCCCTGCTGCGCATGCGCGAGGAGCATTGGATTGGATTGGATTGGAAGGATTGAATTGGGTTTGGATTTGGATTGTATTGGATTGGATTGGAAATCGTTTTAGCAGCAGTAAGCACTGTCACGGTTTATTTACCGTAAGAACGATCCCCAGTGCTTCGCCCACTCTTCATGATTCACTTCATGAGATATTTTTGAGTATGCTTCTAGAAACGACTACGCAACTGCTCATGTTTGAAGATATCTGTTTGGGGAGCACCCGCAACGTAATCTAAGAATCACTGTGAAAATTGTGGAAACAATAGCAAAGTACCGCCAACTCTAGATTCTTTATTCAAAATTGTGCGTCCTGTCCCTGAGAATGAGCGTCCCATTCTACTAGTTCTAGCGGTTGTTTTCCGGGAGTTAGGACTAGGTTGAGCTCTATAGAGTTCTGAACTGTCAGGGCTAGCTGCCCGGTAACTTGAATAACGATCTCAAACTGCACCCCAAAGCGAAATCTGGCGGTAAATATTGTTCATTTAGACGTCGATATTGAGAATAGGCATCAAAAATAGGCACTTACAGGCAGTTATAGGTATTTAGGCGCAAACGGAAAATAGGCATTTATAGGCATTTTAAAGACACCATTAAAGCCATTCTTTGCGAAGAACGTTGAGTTGGGCGTGTTGGTATAGGTTCATGATGGGTACTGCGCAAACCAAACTCGGACAAGAAAGGACACAAGACCGAGCGCTAAGGATCAAATGTTGGCGAACAAGAAACAGAGAAAAACGAAAGGCTGCGTGGTAGAACATGGTGTAAAATTCGGAGGGTGCCTTAAAGACGTTCATTACAGTATTCCTTTCAATTCTGGTGCAAAAAATACATAAGCCATACTGGCCGCTGCCTTAACGTTCGCCTACGCGAACATCATAGCTCGTTGAAGGGGCTACCATGTTCGCATTTAGCCGTGCGTTCCAAGGAGTGCACTGGCCGTCCGGCGTCGCCACACACTCTCATTGATGGCAACCAGAACCCAGGGTGGCGCACGTGCCGTCCTGAGTTGCCAAACACAATCGTTCTTCACAAGCGCAGAAAGCTGGCCACAAGAGAGATAATGGAAGCTTTTCGCATCAAGAAAGAAGAAAATACATGTCAGCCAACCGTTTGTGATGTTATCAGACGCTGAGTTTGCTTTTTAGATGCAAAGCATCTTATGGTCGAGCCTGTTTCCTCCGCCGTTGTGTGGGCGCCGTTGTGGGGCGTCCACATCCCCACTGCGCATGCCTGGCCAGGCACCGCTAATGATGAGTGTGGCAGGATGCCCCTAGGGATTGGCCAACCAAAACAATCCATCACGAAGTAGCTTCGCGTTCAACCACCGTCGCCATCTTCCCGTAGGGGAACCCTGTGTAGTATGCGAGGCATTCCTCCTCTCCTCTCCTCTCCGAAGCTCCTCTCCTCTCCGGGATTGTGCAACGAATGGCAACACCTGCGAGGCAGCTTAGGGGTAGAGATGCGACGGTAGCCGCTGCATGCTCCGCTGGGGGCGCCCCTGTAGCTCCGCGGTATAAATGACGCGCGCGCGCGTCATTTATATTGCCGCGAACCATACATTGGGTTTGTTTATTTGTGTTTTGCTTTTACCGCCCGGCTGCGCCGGTCTTGTTATCTCTGCGCCAAGGGAAGCGCGTGTTCCATTCTTTCTTTCTGTGCCGCATGTGTTATCTGTCGTGATAGGGAGAGCATTCCGATCTAACGTGAACAGCCCAGAATAATCTTCTTGGATCTACTATGTTCTCGATGTGAATCGACGTTTCGAGAACCACGCGCGCCGAAAGATAAAAAGCCTGGAGTGCGGACGCCGGGGCATTCGATTCTGCGACGCTCGCTGACGCAAGTCACTTTGTTGACCGCTGCTTCGCCGCCTCTGTATTCTTTTGAGTTGTTAGGGGAGCACAAGTTCGCTCCAATAAACTTGTTTCTCCTGCAAGACAACTGCGTCGTCCTTGTCTTCGTGACATCTGGTGGAGGTGCGGGGTACGCACCCTTCATGCCCACTGCAGCCTCGGGAAGCCGCCAAGCCAGTCCAACAAGAGCCAGCCTCCGCCTGCAAGGTTTACCACCCGAGTTCGGTTTGATGCCAGAAGGGCCAAAGAGAAGGAACGCTGCAACCAACACCATGGTACAAGAAACAACGTCGCCAATCATGCTGCAGCAGCCCCGGGAACCGCCATCGTTCCGGGGAGCCCCCGCTGAAGATCCAGAGGAATGGTTGGAGAAGCTGGAGCGCGTGCGGATCTTCAACAGGTGGGACGATGAAGAAACCTTCCGGCATGTTTTCTTTTACTTGGAGGATGCAGCCCGAACTTGGTTTGAAAACCACGAGAGTGCCTTGACCGACTGGACGCAATTCAAAAGCGAGTTCCTTAAGACCTTTACGACCGTGGTGAGAAAAGAACGAGCTGCGATTTTACTGGAAACTCGAACGCAACACCCGAACGAAGGAGTCGTAATCTTCGTCGAGGAAATGAAGCGACTTTTCCGCCGTGCGGACCCTGGAATGACGGAAGAAAAGAAACTACGGTTTCTGATGCGAGGTGTGAAGCAAGAGCTCTTCGCGTGCCTTGTTCGCAACCCCCCCAAGACCGTGTCCGAATTCGCGTCTGAGGCCGCCGCGATGGAGAAGACGCTCGAAATCCGAACGAGGCAGTACGACCGCCCGATCAATGCACTGGTTTCGGAGACGCTTGGTGCCAGCGCTATCAACTCCGACTCACTACGCGACACTATCCGCGAAATAGTGAGGGAGGAGCTGCGGAAACTGCTCCCGACGCCGCCGCAACCACAAGTCGCTTCTCTTACCGACGTCATTAGAGAAGAAGTGCAGCAAGCGCTGGGAACTTCAACGACGCCAGTAGCACCTCGCGAGCCGCAAGCCATGACCTACGCGGCTGCTGTACATCGCCCTCGCCCACCTGCACCCTATCGTCACGAGGCTCCGTACCGTCGTCCCCTCTCGCCGGCCCGACCACCTGCGGCGCAACCCCCTGCCCCAAGGAAGACCGACGTGTGGCGAACGTCCGACAATCGTCCGCTGTGCTACCACTGCGGAGAGGCCGACCACGTCTACCGTCGCTGCCCCTACAGGAGGCTCGGTTTGCGAGGGTTCTCCGTCGACGCATCCCGCCCCCGAACTGGCCAGCGCCCATCGGAGATCGAAGAGTACCTGTCCAATACCAGCCGTCGACCAGCCCGTTTCAACCGTTCGCCGTCACCCTACCCATACCAGTCGCCGAACCGCCGTAGCAATGCTGAGTTCTCACGTGGAAGGTCCCCCAGCCCACGCGGGGGAAACTAAAAGCAGCAACTTCTGGAGGTAAAGTTGCACGATCGCGGAAAAATGAAAACCCTCCAACGACGCAACGACTCGCGGAAGACAGTGACTCACAACATGCCCTCATCCCGACGACCCGACACAGACCTGACGAGACTCCCGTACACGACGACAGCTATACGCCGCGACGCGCACCCGATTGGACCCAGACGTCAGTTGAGAAGACGACGACAACGACGATGCACAGTGCCCGACCGTCAACACGTACAAGCAGAGATACGACGCCCCGACGAACCCGGAACTCGAGGAAGACTGCATCTGACGTCAAGGTGTCCATCGACGGCTTTGACGTAGTCGCCCTCGTAGACACGGGAGCTGACTATTCGGTAATGAGCGGACCATTTGCGTCTAAACTGAAGAAAGTTATGACCAGATGGGACGGTCCGCACATACGCACAGCAGGAGGCCACCTCGTGACGCCAAGTGGAACGTGCACATCGCGCGTCACCATAGACGGCACAACGTACCCTGCGGCGTTCGTCATTCTGCCTAACTGCTCCCGCGACGTAATTCTTGGAATGGACTTTTTGATGGACAACGGTGCAATAATCGATCTGCAGACCAAGTCAATAACTTTTTCCCCCAATCACTCCATGACGCCGGAACCGAACCCCGAACGACGTGCTGCTGTAAGGATTGCCGATGATCATGTCACCCTGCCACCCCGCGCAAGCTTGATGGTCGCAGTCTACTGTGAAGATGCTGCTCCTGACGTCGACGCTATCGTAGACACCGATGAAAGGGTGCTTCTCAACCGTGGTGTGTCGGTCGCAAGAGGCATTGCGCGCTTCAAGGAACACCAATCCCACATTTTGGTTACGAATTTCACCGAGGAGTACCAGCATTTAAACAAGGGCGCGGCAATTGCATTCCTCGAAGAAGCGCAAGAAGCAAGTGACGTGATCGCGGTCGCCGACTTTGAACGCACACCCGTAGAAACCTTCAAGCTCCCGCAGCCTTTCGACGTGAATCCGGCGCTACCGCAAGAACAACGGAACAAGTTATTGGCTTTGCTGCGTCGCTATAGCGAATGTTTTTCGTCGAGCGCAAAACTACGTCAGACCCCTCTAGCGAAGCACCGAATAATAACCGAAGATGGAGCCCGACCCACCCGACAGTCACCGTACCGCGTCTCTTCACACGAGCGGGAAGCCATCCGGACTCAGGTCGACGACATGCTCAGCGACGACATTATACAGCCCTCGAAAAGCCCCTGGGCTGCGCCCGTCGTACTCGTAAAGAAAAAAGACGGCACATTAAGGTTTTGTGTTGACTACCGGCGACTGAACAAAATCACGAAAAAGGACGTGTACCCCCTCCCCCGAATCGACGACGCCCTCGACCACCTCTGCCACGCGAAGTACTTCTCGTCGATGGACCTGAAGACCGGCTACTGGCAAATTGAAGTGGACGAGAGAGACCGAGAGAAGACTGCATTTATAACCCCAGACGGCCTATACGAGTTCAAGGTGATGCCGTTTGGGCTGTGCACAGCACCAGCGACGTTTCAAAGAGTCATGGACACTGTGCTAGCTGGCCTTAAGTGGCACACCTGCCTCGTATACCTCGACGACGTAGTGGTATTCGCCCGGACTTTCGACGAACACCTTGCAAGATTGGAGTCTGTACTCGAGGCCATTCGTACGTCGAGGTTGACGCTGAAGCCTGAAAAGTGCCGTTTCGCATACGAGGAACTCAAGTTCTTGGGCCACGTCGTCAACGCCGCGGGAGTCCTACCTGACCCGGCAAAAACTTCAGCTATCGCGAACTTCCCTAGGCCGAAAGACAAGAAGGGCGTGCGAAGATTTCTCGGGCTGTGCGCATACTACCGGCGCTTCGTCGCAAACTTCGCACGCATTGCAGAGCCACTCACGCGCTTGACGAAAGACAGCACCCCTTTCAGCTGGGAAAACGACCAAGAAAAAGCATTCTCCGAGCTGCAAAAACGCCTGCAAAGCCCGCCCGTGCTCGCTCATTTCGACGAAAATGCCGAAACGGAAATGCACACGGACGCCAGTGATATAGGCTTGGGTGCCGTCCTTGTCCAAAAGCAAAGCGGCTGCGAAAGGGTAATCGCCTATGCCAGCCGTGGTCTGTCGAAGGAAGAGAAAAACTATTCTGCCTCTGAGAAAGAGTGCCTGGCTATTATATGGGCGATTTCAAAATTTCGCCCATACGTGTATGGAAGGCCATTCAAGGTTATAACAGACCACCATGCGCTGTGTTGGCTCGCCAATTTGAAGGACCCCTCTGGCCGTCTTGGGCGCTGGAGCTTGCGCCTGCAGGAGTTCGACGTTACAGTCGTTTATAAATCCGGCAGGAAACACTCCGACGCCGACTGCCTGTCCCGCGCCCCCGTCGACCCACCACCAGAAGACTCTGATGAAGACAGCGCGTTCTTCGGGATCGTGACGGAGAGCGACCTAGCCGCCCAGCAGCGTGCCGACCCCGACTTACGCGTCATAATCAAGTACCTCGAGGGATGCAACGTTGCCGTTCCTAGGACCTTCAAACGCAGCTTACCAGCATTCAGCCTGAGAAACTCCGTCCTCGTGAAGAAGAATTTCAGCCCCGGAACAAGAGCGATTTACCTTCTCGTCATCCCCGCGGACCTTCGTGACGAAATTTTGGAAGCGTGCCACGACGACCCGTCTTCCGGACATCTCGGCACAGCCCGCACTATTGGAAAAATCAAGGCGAGGTACTATTGGCCCGGCCTTACCTCTGACGTCACCCACTACGTCCGGAGCTGCCGTGACTGCCAGCGACGAAAAACACCGCCGACAAGACCCACCGGACTTCTGCAACCGATCGCCGTCCCATCGAGACCATTTCAACAGATTGGAATGGACCTTTTAGGCCCGTTCCCTACGTCACGATCACAGAACAAGTGGATTGTCGTAGCGACAGACTACATGACGCGCTACGCAGAGACCGCCGCTCTTCCGAGGGGGACTGCACAAGAAGTGGCAAAGTTCTTTATAAGCCAAGTTGTGCTGCGACATGGAGCCCCGGAAGTCCTAATCACCGACCGCGGAACGGCATTTACTGCGGAGCTGATGCAAGGAGTATTACGCTACAGCAACACGGATCACCGAAGAACGACGGCGTACCACCCCCAAACGAACGGACTAACAGAACGTCTGAACAAGACAATCGCAGATATGCTGTCAATGTACGTTGACGTTGAACATAAGACTTGGGACGAAGTGCTCCCGTATGTCACGTTTGCGTACAACACGGCTATCCAGGAGACGACGCAGCTGACGCCGTTCGAGCTTGTCTACGGTAGAAGGCCAACTACGATGCTCGACGCCATGCTTCCGCACGTAGAAGACGACGACCTCAACGCCGACGTCCACGGATATCTTCAACGTGCGGAGGAGGCCCGCCAGCTCGCTCGAGTTCGTATAACGGACCAGCAGCTGGTGGATGCGGGCCGCTACAACCTCCGACGCCGAGACGCCGAGTACCAACCAGGGGATCGTGTGTGGGTTTGGACTCCCATCCGACGACGCGGACTCAGTGAGAAGCTCCTGCGACGCTATTTCGGACCCTACCAGATTCTACGACGTGTTGGCCAACTTACCTACGAAGTGGTCCCTGATGGTGACTCCGGCACATCACGACGACGCAGGCGGCCTGAGGTCGTCCACGTGGTTCGCCTAAAACCTTTCTACGGACGATGATGAACTTTTATTTTCATTTTTTCGGACTGTCGCTTATGTTAGCATCGGGTCGATGCACTCTTAGAGGGGGGGTAATGCCGCGAACCATACATTGGGTTTGTTTATTTGTGTTTTGCTTTTACCGCCCGGCTGCGCCGGTCTTGTTATCTCTGCGCCAAGGGAAGCGCGTGTTCCATTCTTTCTTTCTGTGCCGCATGTGTTATCTGTCGTGATAGGGAGAGCATTCCGATCTAACGTGAACAGCCCAGAATAATCTTCTTGGATCTACTATGTTCTCGATGTGAATCGACGTTTCGAGAACCACGCGCGCCGAAAGATAAAAAGCCTGCAGTGCGGACGCCGGGGCATTCGATTCTGCGACGCTCGCTGACGCAAGTCACTTTGTTGACCGCTGCTTCGCCGCCTCTGTATTCTTTTGAGTTGTTAGGGGAGCACAAGTTCGCTCCAATAAACTTGTTTCTCCTGCAAGACAACTGCGTCGTCCTTGTCTTCGTGACAATATGGCGGATCGCGGCAATTTAAAAATTGCCGCGCTCCGCCATATTTTCGTAGATTGGGTACAGGGGTCCACGCGTGCCGGCGACAGGGCGACTACTAACAGTTAACAAGCCGTCCATTGACCTGGCGCGACACGACGCGACGCCGTGTACAAAGGGAGGCGTAGGCGGGGAAGGGGACGCCTCAAATGGGCTCCCCCATTGGCTTTTCTGGGACCCTCCAAAGTCGCGGAGGGTGCCTGCGCTTCATTCTTGACCATGCCGCTGAAGACGGTCGGTAGTTAATCCTTGTTACCGGTGACGCGCATGTAAACTCACTGCTCGTGGCGGCGTGTGCTTTGTAGATTTTCCCTCTCGGAGACACCCGATGTTTTTGGGCCTTTCGCCACCCATGAATTCGTCGCATTTCCTGTTATCCCCATACTCGCGTTCATGCAGTGTGGTCCTCCTTGCCTCTTTCTTGCCTCCTCCTTGCCACCTTGTTCCTCCCTCTTCCTTTCCTCTTTTTTTTTTGTGAGGCTCTTTTTTCGCCTGCCTATGGCAGAATAAGCTCTGTATGGTGTATGTGGTCGTTTGTGTGTTTGTTTCTCATGTGGCTTGTGTTTCGGGGCGCCGCCCCCACTCTGAGTCCGTACGATTTTACCCAAAGCTTTCATTCCTGAGGAAGACCTGTCTCAGGTCGAAACGTTGGAAATAAAGTCTCCGAAGAGCGTACTTCTACTTTGTGCGTATTCCTGCAGCAACTAAGGACTCTACTTCACGACTATATATATATATATATATATATATATATATATATATATATATATATAGTATAAGTAAAGAGTCGGATACACAGCAAGAACAATAACAAACAATGTTTACTTACGTAGCGGCAACGGGACTTGCCTTCATCAGAGTAAAGTTGCATGATTTTGCTGGACAGCAAAATCATGTAACTTTACTCTGATGAAGGCAAGTCCCGTTGCCGCTACGTAAGTAAACATTGTTTGTTATTGTTCTTGCTGTGTATCCGACTCTTTACTTATACTATTTCTGCGCGCTTTGTGAGTTTATCTTTTTGTATATATATATATATATATATATATATATATATATATATATATATATATATATATATATATATATATATATATATATATATGTATATATATATATCAAGGTTGCAGTCGTCATTGCCAGTGCTATTCGGCTTTTTTCGAAAAATTTAATAGGGCCGAATGACGTGTGCTTGTCACGTTTCTTTGATTCATTGATAAATAAGCGAAAATATAAGTCGAGAAAAAATCCGCCGTGTTTCCGGGAGCGGGACTCGAACCCACATCTCCGCATAACCGGTGCGGTGCGTTCGCCATTACGCTATCCCCACAGCGGCTTCTCTCTCGACTTTAAAGCGGGGGTTTATATTTACAAGAGCTCTGAGGCCGGTCAACTAGCGCCGCCCCTCGACTACCACGGGAAACGTAGAACGTCTTCTTTCCCAGCGGCCGCCACGTAGAACGTGGTCGGACGTCGGGGTTAGCAATTGGCATATCCGAACTGCTGGAGCCAGTGCCTCGTAATGCATGTAGCAGAACAGAGAGATACGGGACGAGGGACTCGGTAAAGATACATATCAAGGTTGCAGTCGTCATTGCCAGTGCTATTCGGCTTTTTTCGAAATATTTAATAGGGCCGAATGACGTGTGCTTGTCACGTTTCTTTGATTCATTGATAAATAAGCGAAAATATAAGTCGAGAAAAAATCCGCCGTGTTTCCGGGAGCGGGACTCGAACCCACATCTCCGCATAACCGGTGCGGTGCGTTCGCCATTACGCTATCCCCACAGCGGCTTCTCTCTCGACTTTAAAGCGGGGGTCTATATTTACAAGAGCTCTGAGGCCGGTCAACTAGCGCCGCCCCTCGACTACCGCGGGAGACGTAGAACGTCTTCTTTCCCAGCGGCCGCCACGTAGAACGTGGTCGGACGTCGGGGTTAGCAATTGGCATATCCGAACTGCTGGAGCCAGTGCCTCGTAATGCATGTAGCAGAACAGAGAGATACGGGACGAGGGACTCGGTAAAGATACATATCAAGGTTGCAGTCGTCATTGCCAGTGCTATTCGGCTTTTTTCAAAATATTTAATAGGGCCGAATGACGTGTGCTTGTCACGTTTCTTTGATTCATTGATAAATAAGCGAAAATATAAGTCGAGAAAAAATCCGCCGTGTTTCCGGGAGCGGGACTCGAGCCCACATCTCCGCATAACCGGTGCGGTGCGTTCGCCATTACGCTATCCCCACAGCGGCTTCTCTCTCGACTTTAAAGCGGGGGTTTATATTTACAAGAGCTCTGAGGCCGGTCAACTAGCGCCGCCCCTCGACTACCGCGGGAGACGTAGAACGTCTTCTTTCCCAGCGGCCGCCACGTAGAACGTGGTCGGACGTCGGGGTTAGCAATTGGCATATCCGAACTGCTGGAGCCAGTGCCTCGTAATGCATGTAGCAGAACAGAGAGATACGGGACGAGGGACTCGGTAAAGATACATATCAAGGTTGCAGTCGTCATTGCCAGTGCTATTCGGCTTTTTTCGAAATATTTAATAGGGCCGAATGACGTGTGCTTGTCACGTTTCTTTGATTCATTGATAAATAAGCGAAAATATAAGTCGACAAAAAATCCGCCGTGTTTCCGGGAGCGGGACTCGAACCCACATCTCCGCATAACCGGTGCGGTGCGTTCGCCATTACGCTATCCCCACAGCGGCTTCTCTCTCGACTTTAAAGAGGGGGTTTATATTTACAAGAGCTCTGAGGCCGGTCAACTAGCGCCGCCCCTCGACTACCGCGGGAGACGTAGAACGTCTTCTTTCCCAGCGGCCGCCACGTAGAACGTGGTCGGACGTCGGGGTTAGCAATTGGCATATCCGAACTGCTGGAGCCAGTGCCTCGTAATGCATGTAGCAGAACAGAGAGATACGGGACGAGGGACTCGGTAAAGATACATATCAAGGTTGCAGTCGTCATTGCCAGTGCTATTCGGCTTTTTTCGAAATATTTAATAGGGCCGAATGACGTGTGCTTGTCACGTTTCTTTGATTCATTGATAAATAAGCGAAAATATAAGTCGAGAAAAAATCCGCCGTGTTTCCGGGAGCGGGACTCGAACCCACATCTCCGCATAACCGGTGCGGTGCGTTCGCCATTACGCTATCCCCACAGCGGCTTCTCTCTCGACTTTAAAGCGGGGGTTTATATTTACAAGAGCTCTGAGGCCGGTCAACTAGCGCCGCCCCTCGACTACCGCGGGAGACGTAGAACATCTTCTTTCCCAGCGGCCGCCACGTAGAACGTGGTCGGACGTCGGGGTTAGCAATTGGCATATCCGAACTGTTGGAGCCAGTGCCTCGTAATGCATGTAGCAGAACAGAGAGATACGGGACGAGGGACTCGGTAAAGATACATATCAAGGTTGCAGTCGTCATTGCCAGTGCTATTCGGCTTTTTTTCGAAATATTTAATAGGGCCGAATGACGTGTGCTTGTCACGTTTCTTTGATTCATTGATAAATAAGCGAAAATATAAGTCGAGAAAAAATCCGCCGTGTTTCCGGGAGCGGGACTCGAGCCCACATCTCCGCATAACCGGTGCGGTGCGTTCGCCATTACGCTATCCCCACAGCGGCTTCTCTCTCGACTTTAAAGCGGGGGTTTATATTTACAAGAGCTCTGAGGCCGGTCAACTAGCGCCGCCCCTCGACTACCGCGGGAGACGTAGAACGTCTTCTTTCCCAGCGGCCGCCACGTAGAACGTGGTCGGACGTCGGGGTTAGCAATTGGCATATCCGAACTGCTGGAGCCAGTGCCTCGTAATGCATGTAGCAGAACAGAGAGATACGGGACAAGGGACTCGGTAAAGATACATATCAAGGTAGCAGTCGTCATTGCCAGTGCTATTCGGCTTTTTTCGAAATATTTAATAGGGCCGAAGGACGTGTGCTTGTCACGTTTCTTTGATTCATTGATAAATAAGCGAAAATATAAGTCGAGAAAAAATCCGCCGTGTTTCCGGGAGCGGGACTCGAACCCACATCTCCGCATAACCGGTGCGGTGCGTTCGCCATTACGCTATCCCCACAGCGGCTTCTCTCTCGACTTTAAAGCGGGGGTTTATATTTACAAGAGCTCTGAGGCCGGTCAACTAGCGCCGCCCCTCGACTACCGCGGGAGACGTAGGACGTCTTCTTTCCCAGCGGCCGCCACGTAGAACGTGGTCGGACGTCGGGGTTAGCAATTGGCATATCCGAACTGCTGGAGCCAGTGCCTCGTAATGCATGTAGCAGAACAGAGAGATACGGGACGAGGGACTCGGTAAAGATACATATCAAGGTTGCAGTCGTCATTGCCAGTGCTATTCGGCTTTTTTCGAAATATTTAATAGGGCCGAAGGACGTGTGCTTGTCACGTTTCTTTGATTCATTGATAAATAAGCGAAAATATAAGTCGAGAAAAAATCCGCCGTGTTTCCGGGAGCGGGACTCGAACCCACATCTCCGCATAACCGGTGCGGTGCGTTCGCCATTACGCTATCCCCACAGCGGCTTCTCTCTCGACTTTAAAGCGGGGGTTTATATTTACAAGAGCTCTGAGGCCGGTCAACTAGCGCCGCCCCTCGACTACCGCGGGAGACGTAGAACGTCTTCTTTCCCAGCGGCCGCCACGTAGAACGTGGTCGGACGTCGGGGTTAGCAATTGGCATATCCGAACTGTTGGAGCCAGTGCCTCGTAATGCATGTAGCAGAACAGAGAGATACGGGACGAGGGACTCGGTAAAGATACATATCAAGGTTGCAGTCGTCATTGCAGTGCTATTCGGCTTTTTTCGAAATATTTAATAGGGCCGAATGACGTGTGCTTGTCACGTTTCTTTGATTCATTGATAAATAAGCGAAAATATAAGTCGAGAAAAAATCCTCCGTGTTTCCGGGAGCGGGACTCGAACCCACATCTCCGCATAACCGGTGCGGTGCGTTCGCCATTACGCTATCCCCACAGCGGCTTCTCTCTCGACTTTAAAGGGGCCCTAAATAGGCTGCCAAATGTTACGATTTTGCGTGCGCAGTCACTGGAGTACTATCCAAGGAACGTCATCCCGCAAAAATTGTTTAAACTCGTTAAGTATTAGCCGAGTTATCGCTCATTAAAAGGGGCCGCCCATAAGGCCTGGGGCTCTCCTCCTCTAGTAGCTCCTCCGAAGCACTGTGGAAGCCGCGACGTCATCGACCCGGCGCAAGACTACCGAGAGAAACAGGGCAATCCATCACCCTCCTTGATGTACGTGCAGTCATTGGCTGCGCCAAGCCCTGCGCGCGCTTTTTTTTTTAGCACTCGACGCGCATGCTCCGCCCACCAGATTCCGGTTGCACGGTGAGCGCTGTCGCTGTGGTTCGCGTTCGCGGCGCCGCACTGGGCAGTGTCTTGTGCGTCATAGAGGCGCGTCAGAGCCGGAAAGAACTGCGTCAGAGCGCGCAAGTGTGGCGGCTAGGTATTGGTGGTGAGCCAGGAGAGAAAGTGAAATCTTTTTTTGTGTTTGTGCGGCCCCTGCTTTACGCAGAGGTGTAATATTTGGTACACGTTGTCGTGAAGGGGTACTCTAGCGATTGCGCGATTGAAATGGCGACCTTCCGAAGCCTATTTAGGGCCCCTTTAAAGCGGGGGTTTACATTTACAAGAGCTCTGAGGCCGGTCAACTAGCGCCGCCCCTCGACTACCGCGGGAGACGTAGAACGTCTTCTTTCCCAGCGGCCGCCACGTAGAACGTGGTCCCGTATCTCTCTGTTCTGCTACATGCATTACGAGGCACTGGCTGCAGCAGTTCGGATATGCCAATTGCTAACCCCGACGTCCGACCACGTTCTACGTGGCGGCCGCTGGGAAAGAAGACGTTCTACGTCTCCCGCGGTAGTCGAGGGGCGGCGCTAGTTGACCGGCCTCAGAGCTCTTGTAAATATAAACCCCCGCTTTAAAGTCGAGAGAGAAGCCGCTGTGGGGATAGCGTAATGGCGAACGCACCGCACCGGTTATGCGGAGATGTGGGTTCGAGTCCCGCTCCCGGAAACACGGCGGATTTTTTCTCGACTTATATTTTCGCTTATTTATCAATGAATCAAAGAAACGTGACAAGCACACGTCATTCGGCCCTATTAAATATTTCGAAAAAAGCCGAATAGCACTGGCAATGACGACTGCAACCTTGATATGTATCTTTACCGAGTCCCTCGTCCCGTATCTCTCTGTTCTGCTATATATATATATATATAAACATATAAACCGAATCAGGAATGGAAAATGAGGGGCTCAGTGAATTACGACAGAATAAGGGTTGGCAGTCAAGAAAACCTCAGAAAGCAAAAGGGGGGAATGCGTTAGGTCATAGAAAGAGATGAATAATTTTTTGAGTCAGAAAGAAAGTGGTGGAAAAATGCACGCCGGGTGGGATTCGAGCTTTCTTTCTTTCTTTCGAACCACTTTCTTTCGAACAACTTTCTTTCTGCCTCAACAAATTATTCATCTCTTTCTATGACCTAACGCATTCCCCCCTTTGCTTTCCAGGTTTTTTTGACTGCCAACCCTTATTCTGTCTATATATATATATATATATATATATATATAGGAAATGAGGGGCTCGTTGAAAATAACACAGAAATAAGGGTTGGCAGTCGAGAAAACCTCGGAAAGCAAGGGGGAGGATGTGGTAGATCATTGAAACAGATTAAGAATTTGGAAAGAAAGAAAGAAAGTGAAGAAAAAATGCCCGCCAGGTGGGATCCGAACCCACGACCTCCAGAATACCGGTCTGGTGCGATAACCACTACGCTACCGGCGGGGCGATTTTCCCAAGTTTGCTTTCCGAGGTTTTCTCGTCTGCCAACCCTTATTTCTGTGTTATTTTCAACGAGCCCCTCATTTCCTATTCTGATTTGCTACATGCATAGCGAGGGCCTCTGTTCTGGCAGTCTTGTTGCCAAAGGGAGCTTAAGAGGGTTCAAAGCT
Organism: Haemaphysalis longicornis; assembly: GCF_048455015.1. NCBI lineage: Eukaryota > Metazoa > Arthropoda > Arachnida > Ixodida > Ixodidae > Haemaphysalis > Haemaphysalis longicornis. The sequence goes on along the minus strand of NW_027526434.1, from coordinate 1,202,169 downwards.
GGTCGACCACTCTGGACATGTCGTAGACACTCGAGTCACGACCCAGGGGTTAAAAAGAAGGTCCCCTTCACCCCGATTAGTCCGAATGGCGCTGGCTACCACCCCCAAGCACAGGAAACAAACATACCTAACATAAATACCCCAGAAAGTGAATGGGAAAATCGCCCCGCCGGTAGCGTAGTGGTTATCGCACCAGACCGGTATTCTGGAGGTCGTGGGTTCGGATCCCACCTAGCGGGCATTTTTTCTTCACTTTCTTTCTTTCCAAATTCTTAATCTGTTTCAGTGATCTACCACATCCTCCCCCTTGCTTTCCGAGGTTTTCTCGACTGCCAACCCTTATTTCTGTATATATATATATATATATATATATATATATATATATATATATATATATATATATATATATGTGTGCGTGTGTGTGTGTGTGTGTGTGTCTATTTGTGTGTGGGTGTGTTCACAACATTAACATTACAGTTGGTAGGAGCGCTCCGTCCTGTGTCCTTTCTTTTCCGAGTTTTGTTTGCGGTGCACCCATCATGAACCATTCTTGACCTCTAATTGCTGCTCATATTTGGAAATAGTTCGAAATGAGCGCAAGGAAACATTACGCATTTGCCTAAAATCCGGTCACTAGTCGTTACCGTGCTTTCGCAGACAAGTTACATCACATTTTACGCTAGTTATCAAAATCTCACCGCTTATTTAGGCTATTCGAAAGCCTATGACAAGGTGCGCCACAAACTGGTGGTCTACAAGCCGAGCAAACTAAAACTTGGCGACGCCAGCGTGAATTGGCTTATTGTAATCATTGAGTGATCATGGCATTTTAATCAACCAGCTTTGTTATTAACAATATGTCGGAACTGCCGCGAGTTCAAGCTCTGCTTGAACGAGCCCTTAACGTTCTTGAATGACTTTAACTGAATACTAAACAAGGACGCAGACGGGTAGGGACACCCTTGTAACTTTCCTTCTATGCAAAAGATATAAACGTATACGTGAGCACACCGTAACGCCCTCTCCCACAAATATTACACTCTCTCCGTCTCGGAAGTCTTCCGAAGGACATCTTATGCTCGGGACAGAAATTCGCAGCACAGCTGAAAGATATAGACTTGGTAAGGCTTTCGCTGTTTCGGCAACTCCCTGGTGCGCGCCGGAAGCTGCCCGAGAAAGGTGCATTTCAGAGAAAGTAGACGCCCTTGTAGAATAGGAAGTGATGTTTCGTGTACCCAGCGGGAAAGTGGCCCCGGCGCGTTGCCCTCGTTGCTGCGACAGCGGCGTGTTCCTGGTTGTGTAAACGACAGCCGAGTTGGCTTTCTAAAGCCCGTCAGGCTCTCCCATCTGTTTTCCAACCGAGGAGAAAAGCTTTCTCAGTAAGATTGTAATAGCATGGCTGAAAACTGCTCGAAAATATGAATGCGAAAATTGCAGAAAAAGGTTAGAAAGAAGCAATTTTGCGTGCACGTGGCTTGTAGAAAGTAAAACTGAAAGTAGGGAGGGCGAGTGGGCAAATCATCGTGGGAAGCAACACAGCGTGCTGAAGAACACGTGCGGTGTCAAAGACACAGGTGCTTTTGCGCTTTTTAAAATGCGTCTTTTACCAGATACCGCTGTCTTGCAAAAGAATGTACGTGGGGCAGACGGGGCGCTGCCTAAACATCAGAGTAGGAGAGCACCCCAGAAAAACGCAAAAATCAAACGCATGCAGATTTTCCTGCACATTGTGCAAAGTGAGGATGCGAGCCCCTTTTTGGCGGTACCAAGGTGATCTTCCAACATAGTAACTCCTGGTGGCGGGCTTGCTGGGTGAACATCGTTGGTTGGATTGCGCTGGTGTTATAGCCAGCGCAATTGAACTAGCGATGTTCCAGCATTGAAATGGGATGGTTAGGTAGATAGTTGAAGCCTCCTCGATTAACCTTCATAAAGATAACTGCGTAAGCCAGACCCCGATTATTCCCCATGAAAAGAAAAGATAGTCAACCCTATTCTTACGTGACTTGCCAGCCTTTTTGCACAAGGCTTTGCTTCTCATTTTCCGCCTTTTTAGTGCATTATTGTACGCAGAGTGGCATCAATATTTTCTTGTACATCTGCACATGTGCGCACGTGCGTGTATATATATTCCTTACGTGTCCTAATAAACCCTAGGTGTGAGTCAGC